>NC_051158.1:7752062-7830609 GCF_013339745.2 Dermacentor silvarum
CTTTAGTACGTTGTGAGGCTGCAAATATAGTCATCGGCGACATGTCAATCTGCGCCATTGTGTCCCTCTGCAAGGCAACATGCGAGGGGAGTGGTTTCAGCACATCGGACTATCGGTATCCGATAGGCGCCCGCGTCTACGCGTTCAGGGATGTCATTTCACTCTGGAGGATTACTATCACAAGAGAGTTTTAGCGTGTCCTGTAATTATGTAAACGCATAAGCAATCGGACTCGACGTTTTGCCGGGTAAGCGAAGGCACAAACGTGGATGATGATGATGATGATTTATTGGCATCCCCTTTGAAACGGGGCGGCGACAAATAGTCACCTAGCCTGCTTGATTTAATCAGGTATACTATACATGTTCTTTATCTTGCATTTTTGTATACCTATCATTATTTTTCTTTTTCAAAAATTTACCTTGTACCGCTGCCTATGATTTTAAGAGATCAGGTCGCATCCATCTTTTCCCTACTTTTTTTCCACCAGTACTCTAATCGTCTCTTGCTGATCTCTACGGCTGATCTGTTTATGTTTCCTTCCACTTTAAACCCAAGCGCTTCTGGGAGTTGCACGTTACCTACGGTTCTCGCTGGGTGGATCCCGTCGCATTCCATTAGGATGTGCTGAGTGGTCTCTGGATCTTTACTGCAGCATACACATGTCTCATCTAATTCCGAATATTTGTTCCGATATGTTTTCGTCCTTAGGCAACCGGCTCGAGCCTCAAATAGCAAGGCACTGCCCTTTGTGTTATCGTACAGATTTTCCCTTCTAATTTCTTTCTTCTCATTCTTGTAAATCTCCATTGTCCTTTTCGTTTCCATTCTTTGCATCCAATTCACGGTCTCTATTTCTCTCACTTTCTTTCTGATGACCCCTGGTTGTCTATTTACAGTTTCGATTATCCTGTACTTGGTTGCCAACTTCCTTGACCTCTTCCTCCATTCTGTGTCCACGCTTTTCATGTAGAGATACTTGTGCACTTTAGCCGCCCATTTATTTTCATCCATGTTCCTGAGCCTTTCTTCAAAACTAATTTTGCTTTGTGCTTCTCTGACTTCAAAAGAGGCCCAACCCATGTCTCCATGCACTGCCTCATTTGTCGTATTACCGTGTGCTCCCAAAGCCAACCGGCCTACTGATCTTTGGTTAACTTCCAAACCCGCCAATATATCCGATTTTAAGCATATAATGGCATTTGCGAATGTTAGCGCTGGCACCATTACTCCTTTCCAGATTCCACGCACCACCTCATACTTATTGTGGCCCCACAGTGCTCTGTGTTTCATTAATGCTGCATTCCGCTTCCCCTTTATTTTCAGATTATCTTGGTGGTTGCTTGAGTAATTCTTTCCTTCGTTTATGTGTACGCCGAGGTACTTATATTGCTTCACTATGGGTATTACTTGCTGTTGAATTGACACCACGAAGTTACTCGTGTGCTCATTAAAGATCATAATCCCTGATTTCTCTGTGCTAAACTTAAGGCCTAGATTTGTCGCTGCGTTCCCACAGATATTCGCAAGTATCTGTAAATCTTTTTTATTGTCCGCTAGTAGCACAATGTCGTCTGCGTACATCAGTCCAGGGATCTTCTGTTGCACCATTTGTCCATTACGCATGTAGGATAAATCAAAACCTAATTCGCTGTTTTCCAGTCGTCTTTCTATGCCCTTGACGTAAAGCGTGAACAACAATGGTGACAGAGGGCATCCTTGCTTCAATCCTTGGTGAATTCCCACCATTTCATTTCCTTTTCGGCCTTCCCATGCCACTTGTACTTGGTTGTCTCGATATATCTCCCTCAGCAGCTCCACGAAATCGTCATCTATGCCTTCGTATTGAAGAATATCCCACAACAATTCCCTGTCTACGTTGTCATAAGCTCCTTTAATATCTAGAAATGCTATCCATAAAGGTCTTTTCTGAGCTATTGAAATCTCTATGCACTGAGTTAGTACAAACATATTGTCTTCTAAGCGTCTGCCTGGCCTGAACCCATTCTGTAGTTCCCCCAATACACCGTTTTCCTCCACCCACTTCGACAGTTCTAATTTTATGGCTTGCATTGCCATTCTATATATCACCGACGTTACTGTAACTGGCCTGTACGAGCTCGTCTTTCCTTATCTCCTTTGCCTTTGTAGATAAGATTCATCTTGCTTTCACGCCATCCAACGGGAATATTCTTTGTTCTAATCACTTGCTCTATGGCATTAGTCAGCAGTGCCTTGCTTTTTGGACCGAGGTTTTTGATTAGCTGTATTGGGATTTCATCGGGTCCTGCTGCCGTGTTGTTAGGGACATTTTCTGCTGCCTTTTTCCAATAAAAGCTTTCTATGCTGAATTTTGATCTCTCAGGCCTCTCTGTTGTTGCTGGATCTGTTGTCTGAACTACGCTTTTTCTCGTCCCGAAGTTATGCCTGATAACGTCTGTGATGTACCGCAGCGCATCATCGCCTTCATAGATGTTACCGTCTTCATCCCTTATAGCCGTTTGCGAGTTTCTAGTTGGAGCTCCGAGTGCTTTTATATGGTTCCAGAATCTTTTTGGGGCGCCTTTGTCTCTTTTGTGAATGTTATGCACCCAACGTTCACTTGCGCATTTAATTTTCTCTTGCACGAGCTCACTCGCAACCCTTTTCTTTTCTCGGTATGTATTCCATCTAAGGAGCACCTCTTCTTCTTGTAATCCCAACTTTTTGGCTTCTCGATGAACCCTAGATGCCTCTTTACGCTCTTCTATAGCTTGTTTAATTTCCTTGTTCCACCACTTACGTGGTTTCCTCTTTCCAATCCAACAATTGTATTGCCGTGTCCGCCTTATTTCATGCTGCATAACCTCCACCAGTTCCTTATATTCCCAGACTGCTGTAGGAAAAGCCTCAATTTTCTTCTCTATGTTGTTTGCGATCTCTGTTATTTGCTCGTCATTCATTTTTAAAAACTCTGAGGCTATTGGTTCATGTTCTGAGCTGGTATCTCTCCCAAACTTTAATGCTAAACGTCTATGATCGCTTCCCAGGCTATTTTTTCCATTTTCGTCTATTATCATTTGGTCCAGTTGTTCGTAGACCATTTCTGAGACTAAGGCGTAGTCGATACATGACTGCCTGTTTCCGCATTGCCACGTTACCTGTCCATGACACTTATTCTCCCTGTTAACTACTATAAGGTTCTGTTCATCACACAAATCCAGCACTAGAGAGCCGTTGTAATCAGTATATCCGTCTAAATCGTCCATGTGCGCGTTCATATCTCCCACTAATATCACCTGGCCCGAGTTACTGAACTCATTAATATCGCTTCTAATGCAATCGACCAATTCCTTATTTTTTTCCCTGCTATCACTACCTGTCCACAGGTAAGCTACTCCCAGCCACGTCTTTTTACCTTGCCATGTACCACTAATCCATAAATGCTCTTTACATGTCTCGTTTACCCTTCGCCACTTCAGACCTCGCCTAATTAGTACGCCTACGCCTCCGCCTTTCCTTGACCCGGTCATTCTGTTGCACCCTTCCCATACAAAGTTGTCAATAACCGGCGGCTGCTCCAAATCTCGTAGATGCGTTTCGGTCAAGGCGTACACACTAATCGCTTCATCATTCAGTTGCGTTTGAATTTCCAGCCATTTTTCCTGCTTACGACCACCCTGCATGTTAATGTAGCAAATTTTACCTTCTCTATTCTTATCCTTTCTGCGTCTTTTCCTGACTCCTGGTCGCCTAATTCTGCCCTTTACTGGTGTTTCGCTATGTTCAATACCTAATCCTGCTTCCTGATTGCCTGGGGCCCGCCTAAAAAAGCTACAGCTCGTGCCGCGAATCGATTTCCGACCGGTGTTGCTACACTTTCACTAAAATGTATCCCGTCACGCACAAAAGCGCCTTCGCGGCCTGCTCGGTGCACTTCACGGTTGATGTCAATGACCGTAAAATTCATTGCTTTAGCTAGAGTCCAAATTTCCCTGTTTACTGCAAGAACTGCCCTTTCAATTTTATAACCCTGCCTTTCAACCTCTGGCACCGTGCACACCGCGATTTGTACTTCTTTTGAAACATTCCGCAGGTCGGTGACCCCTTTGGCTATTTGCTTTGTGATTCCTGCTGCTCGTCCGTTCAGTACGTCAATCACTCCGCCCATTATCACCACTAGGTGTCTCTCCTCCATTGTGTCCCACATGCGTTCCTTGGCCTTCGCGATCACCTCTCTAATCGGCTTTCCCGGAAGCGCGCTAACCTGGACTCGTTCGTCTGCCCCTACCCTCTCTGCTATCGCCGGTTCTACTTTACGCATGTTGGAATCCCCAACAAAGACAACTCGACGCTTTCCTTCCCCCTCACCGCCGAAAGCTGCCCCCGAAGTCACAATGCCCTCCCCTCCTTTCTTATTCTTGCCCTTGGCTTTGTTTTCTTCCCCGGCCGCGTCAGTGGTATCCCCTTCGTGACTATCACTGACGTTTGCGCCACTGCTTACCGGCGTGGCGGGTTCGGCTGTCTCTACACTCGCATCGGAGCCAGCTCCGTTCGCGGTGCTCGCCTCGATGCGTTCATCATTGCTTTGCAGAATGGTGGCGCTCAGCTGGATTTCTGCGTTAGCTAGCTTTTCTTCTGCCTCCTTCCTCTGCTTCTGCTCGATTTGAAGTTCCTTTTCTAGCTTTCCAACCCGCTTAGCTAACTTATCCTTGTCTTGCTCTAGGCGGTCTAGCCGCGACCCTAGCACACACATCCTACAGATAAAATCTGCACCATTCGCTTCGCGTGCTGATTTAAACCGCGTTTCTTCCAGCGCGTAGGAACGCTCGCACTCAGAACAACGCACGCGTGGGTTCCCCCTAGTACCAACCATCATCTCGTACTAACAAGGCGTAGATGTGGAAAAGAAAAAAAAAAATTCTTTACCTACTTTTATCTAAGCGAGAAGACCAAGAAAGTGAGAAAGCATTAAAATAATTTATAAAGATTGTTTGGCTAAGCTAACCCTCCTAAAAAAACCAAAAAGTGAAATATAAAATAACAAAACTTATCTCTTTGGCACGCTGCTCCTGCTGCGCTGAAATGGCACCTCGACTCGACACGTCCGCTCCCGTCGGCTTCACTCGTGAGAGTGAAATATCCGATGCCAGCGCCATCTATCGGGGAAGTCGGGAGATAGGCATGACGACAGCATGTGGCCTCTGAGATCAGAAGATTTCTGTTGAAGGTTGTTGTAGAGAGCTTGCACTGCTTGTCTGTTTCCTCGCAGATCAGCGGATATGGGATGTACAAATACAACGCGATTCCTGAGAGATCATACTAGGAACTACTCAATCGGTGCAGAGACATGCAGACACGGCAACACCAACGCGATTGCAGACGACGCGAAAAGGCGCGCGCGCGCGAAACACCAGCATGCATTGCGACCGGAACTAGTGCCTCCTGATTGGCTGTCGTCCACCGCTGCGCGCTAGACGCTTCCGGCGGCGGCGTTCACCCGACGAAAATGTTTGGACAGGCAGATCGGCTGCGGACGGCAAATTTCTTGACGCCGGCCGTCGGACGTTCGCCGCCCGACGAAGTTCTTCGCTCGGGCGCCGGTTATTCGCTTCATGTATTCCGGCCTTAACGCGCACCGACAGTGAACGCTTCGGTGGTCTCAGCACTACGACGCCTCGATGCCAGCATTCGAAGGGACGCTGGCATCAAGAAGCACTACCAACGCCACCTAGGTGGCGTTCACCGTACTCAGCACAGCGGAGCGTGGCCTCCGCAATTAGCTCTGAAAATGTTTCTGAAGTTGATCGCGGAGGCTGCAATTACGACGCGCTGTACGCGCTGATTTGACTCGGTGACGATTCAGTTACGTGCTTTGTCTTGCGCGTTGTATTAGTGTGTCAGTTACGTGCTTCGTCTTTCGCGTTGTGCTAGCGTGTGCAGCGTAGTGCAGCTTCCATATGCACGACGGTTGCTCATGGTCATCGACGTTGGTAGTCGTGATGGAGGAGACGTGCCACCAGGCGTCAGCGTGGGTGCATCAACGCCTAAGGGCGCTTTAGCCACAAAACAGCAATAGACATTATATATCAATGTGCAATAAACATTACACTACTTCTGTGAAGACACGTTTCACTTTCGTGTTCTATACCGATTCCTATATAAGAGGGATCAACCACATTTTAACACGAAAGTGTTTTATTCCGGGGTCCACCAAGACTTCACTGACGTATTTCCGTCACGGAAATACGTCATAGAACATAATACAAAGAAAGAAACCAGAAGAAAAAGTTCCACAAACATGCAAAATTTAGGAATCGAACCCACGACCTCTCGGTCCGCGACGATAGATCGCCGAGCGTTTAACCCATTGCGCCACAAACGCATTTGCAGAGAGCTACACAGACGCGCCTTATATATCTAACACTCCTCCGTGTACCCGCGCTCTTGCTCGGGGCGGTGCCGCCGCCTACGAGCAGAAAAGAGAAGTACTGCATTATGACACTAAAGCCCGGGATACATGGAGCGAACTTTCTCGACGAACTTCACGCGTCAAGTAACGACGCGGCGACACGACGCAGGATGTTTGCTGTGTTGCAATACATGCGGCGAACGCCGCCGCGCGTTGGCCGCCGTGTTGGCGGCGGTCCCGGCCGCCCGCTTCGAACTGAATTTGGCGTTGTCCTTGTAGAATTCACTTAGTTGGAAGCAAATGACTGCGTAAACGGCTTTCGCTTAGTCTCAGGCCGCTTCGACGACAGAGTATTATGGATAACCTTGAGTAGTTTTCGAGATCGCTTCTCGTTTCGAACGCGTCTAAGCCTAGCGAAAGAAATATCCGATGCCAGCGCCATCTATCGGGGAAGTCGGGAGATAGGCATGACGACAGCATGTGGCCTCTGAGATCAGAAGATTTCTGTTGAAGGTTGTTGTAGAGAGCTTGCACTGCTTGTCTGTTTCCTCGCAGATCAGCGGATATGGGATGTACAAATACAACGCGATTCCTGAGAGATCATACTAGGAACTACTCAATCGGTGCAGAGACATGCAGACACGGCAACACCAACGCGATTGCAGACGACGCGAAAAGGCGCGCGCGCGCGAAACACCAGCATGCATTGCGACCGGAACTAGTGCCTCCTGATTGGCTGTCGTCCACCGCTGCGCGCTAGACGCTTCCGGCGGCGGCGTTCACCCGACGAAAATGTTTGGACAGGCAGATCGGCTGCGGACGGCAAATTTCTTGACGCCGGCCGTCGGACGTTCGCCGCCCGACGAAGTTCTTCGCTCGGACGCCGGTTATTCGCTTCATGTATTCCGGCCTTAACGCGCACCGACAGTGAACGCTTCGGTGGTCTCAGCACTACGACGCCTCGATGCCAGCATTCGAAGGGACGCTGGCATCAAGAAGCACTACCAACGCCACCTAGGTGGCGTTCACCGTACTCAGCACAGCGGAGCGTGGCCTCCGCAATTAGCTCTGAAAATGTTTCTGAAGTTGATCGCGGAGGCTGCAATTACGACGCGCTGTACGCGCTGATTTGACTCGGTGACGATTCAGTTACGTGCTTTGTCTTGCGCGTTGTATTAGTGTGTCAGTTACGTGCTTCGTCTTTCGCGTTGTGCTAGCGTGTGCAGCGTAGTGCAGCTTCCATATGCACGACGGTTGCTCATGGTCATCGACGTTGGTAGTCGTGATGGAG
The DNA here is from genome assembly GCF_013339745.2 of Dermacentor silvarum. Classification (NCBI taxonomy): domain Eukaryota; kingdom Metazoa; phylum Arthropoda; class Arachnida; order Ixodida; family Ixodidae; genus Dermacentor; species Dermacentor silvarum. Next base: position 7,759,745 of record NC_051158.1, read on the forward strand.
GAGACGTGCCACCAGGCGTCAGCGTGGGTGCATCAACGCCTAAGGGCGCTTTAGCCACAAAACAGCAATAGACATTATATATCAATGTGCAATAAACATTACACTACTTCTGTGAAGACACGTTTCACTTTCGTGTTCTATACCGATTCCTATATAAGAGGGATCAACCACATTTTTTGTCTACCTTCGCGGTAGTGCGTAGTAATTTCGTGGAAAGTCACCATGCAATCCCTCGCTGAACCCAGGTCGAGGCCTCCCACCGCCAGGCTGACGAAACCTCGGGCATAATTGTGGGCAGCCTCATTTCCTGGGTGCGAGGAATGTGCCTTGACCCAGATGATTTTGAATCTGGCGATCAGGTGATGGATATTTGTTTAGAATTTGCAAGGCCGGTTTCTGGATTTTGTCACTGGCAAAGTTTCTAACTGCGGTTTTGGAATAGCTAAAAATGATTTCCGTGGTGGTGCCATTTAAAGCCACAGCTATAGCTGCCTCTTCTGCTTCCTCTGCATGCATGCAACAAATTGTAGCTCCGGAGTGGGCCTGACCTTGATTGTTGACTATGCCTATAGAGAAGGCATCTCGACTTGGGTATTCCGCAACGTCGACGTGGACTATATCCTGCAGACCCGAGTAGTGCTTATGTAGAGCTTTAGCTCTTGCTCTCCTTCCGTCTTTGTGATGTTCAGGATACATGTTTTTTGGTGCTGGGTCTACCCTTAAATTTCTGTTGTACATTAGGGGAAGTTTACATATTGAGGTGTGTGTGGACCCATATCGGATCCCCAGGTCCTCCAGTATGTGTCTTCCTACTTGAGTTTTGGATAGCCCCTCCAGTTGTGCTAGCCTGTGTGCCTCGACCAGCTCCTCTAGGGTATTGTGAATTCCCAATTCAAGGAGCTTATAATTGGCCGTGTATCTAGGGAAGTGAAGGGCTGATTTGTATGATTGTCTAATTAAGCAATCGATTTTCTTCTTTTCAGCCGGGTAGAGGTGCAGGTAAGGAAGGGAATATACTATGCGACTCAGGACAAAGGCTTGGACAAGTTGCCTGAGATCAGCTTCCTTCATGCCTTTATGCTTGTTTGCTACTCGCCTAATTAGCCTGTTTGTTTGGCTAACGCATCCTATAATTTTGCTCAGGGTGAATGCGTTCTTTCCGTTGTTTTGTACGCGCATCCCCAGGATTCTAAGGGTCTGCACCTCTTGTACGTACGTGCCATCTACCTTGTACGTACTGCCTTGATGTCCGGGTGAGGTGTCTTTGCTCGTGGTTGAGCCCTTATAATCACAAGTTCTCACTTTTGGGGGGAGCCTGACAGACCTATTTGAATCGCATGATATGACACTCGGTCTGCTTCTGCTTGTAGTGTTCCCTCTATCTCACTATCACTTCCGGTATCAGCCCAGAGGGTCATATCGTCAGCGTATAGTGAGTGTCTCAAACCACGGATTGTGCTAGGTGCAGTAGCTAGCGCTACAAGAGAGATGTTAAATAGGAAAGGGGATAGTACTGATCCCTGTGGAGTTCCTTTGCTGCCAAGTTGCAATATGGAAGATGCGACGGAGCCTAGCTTGTGTTCGGCAGCCCTGTAGGAAAGGAAGGCTTTGATATAGTTGTATGTTTTGTGTCTGACATTGAGTTTCTCCAACGCAAGCATGATTGCCTCATGCTTAGTGTTGTCAAAGGCTTTTGTTAGATCTAGGGCTAAGACAGCTTTAGTTCTTTTTCTGTGAATAGGGTGTAAGACCTCTTCTGAGAGTGTTAGCATGATGTCTTTTGTTGATAGATTTCTTCTAAAGCTTATCATCGTGTGCGGGAAGTAATTCTTGTCATCCATGTGGCTCTGTAGCCTGTTTAAAATTACGTGCTCGAGCACTTTGCCTAAGCAGGAGGTGAGAGATATGGGCCTGAGGTTCTGCAAACAGAAGAAGAGAAAAAACAACTATACGACACTATTTCCACAACGCTGGCTCCTACCAGAGATCTTGGTTTTAAAAACGATATTCGAGCTTCACGCGTAGAAATTAAATTAAGTTTTATTAAAGCGTAAACTTTCTTAGGTGAGCTTTCCAGCCCGGTCTCTCGAAACGCGTATTGCCATCTATCTGCACAAAAATGCGCAATTTACAAAGTTAACACATTTAGTCGTTATGATAGTGTAAATCTAGATGATTGGTAGCTTTTTTAAGCGATAAGGAGCAAGTTAAAGCAAGAAAATAAAATGAAAACAATCCTGGCTCTTCCGTAATCGAGAGTAGATTTAAGCATTAAATTGCTACCAAGTGGCGTGTTTTGCTGTCTGTGGTGCCGCCGCCTTCAACAGCTGTTCTTCTTCCAACAGCGCAGTGCGCTCAGCGTCTGTCGCTACTTTTGAAGCAAAGCTTTTTAGGGCTAGGCGAAAAAAAAAATCACAGCATATCCACGGGGTGAATGATGATGAGTGGGCGAAGCTCCGGAGGGAATGATCGGATCTCCCGCTTAAGGGGACGCTAGCACAAACGCGTTAGAAACGTGCAGTACTCTCTAGTAAGGGGGAGAGGCCACAGCGTCTTACGCAGCCGTTTACACATGCCGGAACGTGCACCGCGTTTGCCGACGCCATCACATGACTGCTGAGAGAGTATACCCCCCGTATTCATAAACGCTCTTCTTCTTCTTCTTTCTGGGGTTTTACGTGCCAAAACCAGTTCTGATTATGAGGCACGCCGTAGTGGAGGGCTCCGGATTAATTTTTGACCACCTGGGGTTCTTTAACGTGCACTACAACGCAAGCACACGGGCGTTTTTGCATTTCGCCTCCATCGAAATGCGGCCGCCGCGGCCGGGATTCGATCCCGCGATCTCGAGCTCAGCAGCGCAACGCCTTAGCTGACTGAGCTACCCCGGCGGGTCCATAAACGCTCCTCGACTTGAACTTGACTTGCCACCGCCTTGAGCAGCGCGTTCGAAACGCGTTGAAGGTAAGGCGGAGAGGCCACAGCGTCTTACACCAGCTTCTTACACGGGCCGTAACGCGCTAGCACAAACGCGTTAGAAACGCGCTAGAAACGCGGCCTTTCGTTAATGTTGGGTATTTATTGCCATCGTGGTGCGTGCGTCCATGTCCGCTTCGTGGCGTAGTGGGCTAACGCCGCGCGCTCGGAAGCGAGGGGTCCCTGGTTCGATTCCGCGCTACGGACACAACTTCGGAATTTTTTTTCTCATTTTTCTCAGACTGGTTACACACTACTACTACGACGAGGGACGAACGGGTGCCGCCTTAAGGAGCTTCGTACCTAAATAGCGTCTGTGCATCGCCTGTCCACAGAAAGCTATCGTCATCAGGATTTACTCGAGCGTCGTCGTCTTCTTCAGCAGCTGGCTCATTGGCGCCCCTCAGGTTGCGCTCGTGCTCGTGTTTGGCACGCGCTCTTGCCACTGCTCTCACGTTCATCAGCCTCCTCCTCTTCCACAGCCAGCTGTGTTTCCGCTCATCATTCCAGCGCAGAATTTCACTTCTATGCTGTCGTCGTAATGGGGAGGACGCGTGTATGGAGGTATGAGCCATTGCCCAAGGGGGTATGAGCCATTCATTGTCTTACCGTAACGGACAGAGTTAATTGTGAAGCAATTTATTTAGAAAGAATCGCAAGATGGCAGTGGCCGGCGAATGCTGCTAGCCAGGTCGCCGAACAAACGCCAGACATCGAACGCAAGCTACAGCGGCGGACTGCAGGCATACCGTCAGTCACGTCATCCTCTCCGTCGCAGCCTAAAGTCCCTAGATATTTTTTTTTTGTTGCTTTCTTGAGGCAGCGAGAAGCTTTCAAGCACCGCCGACGAATCTCATTGGTCGGCGCTCATTTCGCCAGACATGTTCTTCCTAATGCTGTTCCTCCGCAGTTACTTGCACGCTTCTGCGAGCAAAGTTGAAGGCAGGCTGAAGACGCATTATAGTGAGCAGTGTCTCTGTGCACGTTTCTCCTTTTTGCTTTTCCTTGTGCGAAGGATTTTATGCGGCCGGCGCGACCACAGCTAGAAACGCAACAGGCATCGTATTGCGCTACCGCAATACAACGCGGCAGGCGTCGCCATAAAGACAAATTTTGCGTTTGGCCTCAAGAGTGCAGTTATAATCCGTTTCTTGTGTTCATATTTGATAGTCTGGCCCAATGCCTGAAACTTATATTTGACTCATGCTGTGCAGCAGTGGCCGTTGGCGGGTGGATGCTATCTACGCTGATACGCCGCTTCAGGAGGTTTGGAAGAACATGGTGGTCGACGGAGGTAGAGATCGCTACTTAAGAAAGAGCAGGAAATCTACGGACTTTATCGCAGCCGAAAATGTGCGTAACCTCATTAAGAAACACAAAGACGTAACCAATAATTGAGAAATACTTTAACCAACCATCCGGATTAACCCAGTGATAAAAACCGGGGCCGCACGTTTCAGCTGCGCTGGTTAACCATCTGTATGGAGTGCTTGGGCAGGGATTTTTTAGGGGCGAAGCACCTTAGGGTCGAGCCTTGTCCCTCCCTCGTCGCTCGTCATCCGTAGCTCTGGTTTGCATGGAGTCCGCTAGGGGCGCTGCGATACACAAGGGCGTTCGTTGCCGACGCGCTCTCTCTTTCTCTCTCGTTCCCGACGCGCGCTCTCTTTCTCTCTTTTCCGTAGCTCTGTTTTGCATGGAGTCCGCATGGGGCGCTGCGGTACACAAGGGCGTTCGTTCCCGACGCGCGCTCTCTTTCTTTCTTCAGCCATGGATGATAACGGTGTCTTCTGATAACGGCGCGCCCGCTATGGATGAAAAGGCGAGAGTGGCGGCTCAACTACAAGCGGAGTCGAGGGCTCGCAAAGCTGCTGCAGCACGGCGACGCAGACAACAAGCGGACCTGGAGCCTAAGGCGCTGGAAGCTGCAGCAGTACGGGAATGCCGGCAAGCGGACCTGGAGCTGAGGGCTCGCGAAGCTCGCGCTTGAACCGAGCATCGGCGCCACCAACCTCAGGTAGAGAACGCTTCCGGCGTTTTGCCGACGCCTCCCGCGCTCTCGCCGCCTCTGGGTTCGCTTGCCGGCGTCGCCATGCTGCTGCACTGATCACAAGGCAACGTACGGAGGACCCACGGTTACCCGAATGATCCCCCGGTGCTTCGCCCACTCATCATCATTCACTTCGTGGATATGGTATGGTATGATAAAACTTGATTATCGTCCCTTGGAACGCGCGTCAGCACGTAGCGGGCCGCTCCCACGTCGGTACAGAAAGGCCTCTCTGCTGCGTCGCGGGCCCACTGCATATCTGTGCTTCGCGGATATGCAGTGATTTTTTTCTTGTCGAGGACCACTCACCAATCATGGACCGCTGGAGTTCAAAAGAGCGCAGGCAACCCTGTCTCGGCGTCAAAAAATCACCACCAAGTGTCATCATCATCATCATCAGCCTATATTTTATGTCTACTGCAGGACGAAGGCCTCTCCCTGCGATCTCCAATTACCCCTGTCTTGCGCTAGCGTATTCCAGCTTGCGCCTGCAAATTTCCTAACTTCATCATCCCATCTGGTTTTCTGCCGACCTCGACCGCGCTTCCCTTCTCTTTGTATCCATTCTGTAACCCTAATGGTCCACCGGTTATCCATCCTACGCATTACATGGCCTGCCCAGCTCCATTTCTTCCGCTTAATGTCAACTAGAATATCGGCTATCCCCGTTTGTTCTCTGATCCACACAGCTCTCTTCCTGTCTCTTACCGTTAGTCCTAAGATTTTTCGTTCCATCGCTCTTTGTGCGGTCCTTAACTTGTTCTCGAGCTTCTTTGTTAACCTCCAAGTTTCTGCCCCATATGTTAGCACCGGTAGAATGCAATGATTGTACACTTTTCTTTTCAACGACAGTGGTAAGCTCCCAGTCAGGATTTGGTAATGCCTACCGTATGCACTCCAACCCAATTTTATTCTTCTGTAAATTTCTTTCTCGTGATCAGGGTCCCCTGTGAGTAATTGACCTAGATAAACGTACTCCTTTACAGACTCTAGAGGCTGACTGGTGATCCTGAATTCTTGTTCCCTTGCCAGGCTATCGAACATTTTGTCTTCTGCATATTCATCTTCAACCCAATTCTTACACTTTCTCGGTTAAGGTCCTCAATCATTTGTTGTAATTCGTCTCCATTGTTGCTGAATAGGACAATGTCATCTGCAAACCGAAGGTTTCTGAGATATTCGCCGTTGATCCTCACTCCTAAGCCTTCCCAGTCTAAGAGTTTGAATACTTCTTCTATACATGCAGTGAATAGCATTGGAGAGATTGTGTCTCCTTGCCCGACCATTTTATTGATAGGTAACTCTCTACTTTTCTTGTGGAGAACCAAGGTTGCTGTGCAATCCTTGTAGATATTTGCCAAGGTATTCACGTATGCCTCCTGTACTCCTTGATTATGCAGGGCCTCTATGACTGTTGGTATCTCTATTGAATCAAATGCGTTTTCATAATCTATGAAAGCCCTATGGAGAGGTTGATTGTACTGCACAGATTTCTCGACTACCTGATTGATGACGTGGATATGATCCATCGTAGAATATCCCTTCCTGAAGCCAGCCTGTTCTCTTGGTTGGCTGAAGTCAAGTGTTGCCCTGATTCCATTGGAAATTATCTTGGTGAATATTTTATACAATACTGAAAGCAAGCTAATGGGTCTATAATTCTTCAGTTCTTTAACGTCTCCCTTCTTATGGATTAGTATAATGTTGGCGTTCTTCCAGCTCTCTGGTACATATGAAGTTGTGAGGCATTGCGCATAAAGGGCCGCAAGCGTTTCCAGCATGATATCTCCTCCATCTTTGATTAAATCTACTGTTATTCCATCTTCTCCAGCAGCTTTTCCCCTGGTCATGTCTTTCAAGGCCCTTCTAACTTCAGCGCTAGTTATAGAAGGAGCCTCTGTATCCGGTTCATCACTATTTCTAATGAAAGTAGCTTGGCTGTTTTGGGCACTGTACAAGTGAGTATAGAATTCTTCCGCTGCAATATACACCACCAAGTGTATATTGCCCTATATCAGCCTTTTGAGCTCCGCTATTCGAAATGACAAATAAAATTTCAGCGTACTAGCAGTTACAGCTTGAGACACATTGTGAACAAACATGCGAAAGAAATCGGTACCAATATTTTTGGTAACATGTTTGGGCAGTAACTAGCGCGTGTAATGCGGTCCTGTATAAAGGGTTGGGGGCCAGAGACCGCATTTTCTTATCTTTTGACTGGTTGCCCGGATGATATCGTTTTATTCTCGCAATGATGCCCGGATTTATCGTTTGAGTGCCTGGATATTCTCGTTTTACTGCCCGGATAACGGCACTGGCTTTTGGCTCAAGTTCACTTGAAGGTTTCGGGCAACGGGAGCTAAAACATTTCATGCGTATAAGAGAATACATATAGAGGTACATAGGCTCCTTAGAAAATGCATGGGGAAGCTTATAGTAGGGGTGGACCAACTAAAATTTGGGCGGGGTCAACTTGAAATTTGTGGGTAGGCTAACTTGAAATATGGGGTAGCGATATTTAAATTAGTGGGTGGGCCAACTTGAAATGTGGGTGTGGGCCTACTTGAGATTTTGAAGTGGCCCAATGTTCAACTGAGCGCTGCAGAGAATTCTTCAAGTTATCGATGGATTGGAAAACTCTATTGATTAATCAAGGGAGGGCAAAAGGCGAAAAGGGAGCGTTGAGTGGGAGGGAGCGTGTGGGTGGGTCCTTACTCCAAGACATCAGTGATCCTGGCTACCCTCTGCGCCTGGTCCAAGAGGCCCCTTTCAGCCTCCCACTCCGGCCGGGCGAGGAGGATCTCCCACGGCTCCCTACTGTAGGTATGTATCTGAGGCGAGTTTGCTTCCTGTGGGTGCATTGCCACGTCACATGTGGTAGTGACGACGGCCATGCACCACGCCATGGACAAGCGTCGGCATGTTTTGTGGGATTCATGTGGTATGCTCTTCCTAATGGGGATAGGTGTGTGTTTGTATTCTTCTGTATGCGCGGGCTTCTTGTACCCCCAGCTGCCGGTACGGCTGGGGAAGGCGCTCTCTTGTGCGACATTGGTGTTCGAGGGTGTCTCGCGTCGTAAGGGGACTATCTTGGCAAGGGCTGTAGTTGCCTGCTCGGTTTGCTAGTTCTCGAGCTAGGGTGTGTGCCCTCTCATTTCCTGGGTTGCCCTCGTGTCCAGCTGGACACCATATGATTGCATGTTCTTGGAGTGTGTCGCCTATGAAGCTGAGCGCGATTCGTGGCAATCTGCCTTGAGAGTCGGAGATAACCAGTGCTGAGTTTCCGGCGCTGTCGCTGTGTTTGATTGCCATCGCAATTGCTGAGGCTTCGGCAGTGGCTGTGCTTGTTGTGTTTATTGAGGCCGTTATCTCAGTTCTTTTTCGTTGCGTGTTGCGAACTGATACTATGACATGTCCTCTGGTGGTCCGAGCGGCTTCCGTGTATTGCACTTGTTGATTGTTCCCAAAGCTTTCGATAAGTTGGCTCGGGCTTGTCTTCTGCCTTTGTGGTATTCGGGATTCATCTTCTTTGGTATCGGTGTGGCTTGTATTTGCTTTTTGATGTGGCTTGGAATCTGGTGCATTTGTTCGCTGCAATATTGTGGTCTTACAGGGTATCTTAGTTCAATCAGTAGTTGTCCTGCTTGTGTGAGACATAATCGTTCCGTCTGATTTATCAGAACTGCTGCCTTGAGCTCTTCAAGTGTGTTGTAAACTCCTGTGTCGTGTAGGCTTTCATTTGAGGTGTTCCCCGCTAATCCTAGGGCCGCTTTGTACGCGCTGTACCGCTTTGTATGATCTGGTACACCATCTTGGGTTCTGTGCGATTTAGGTTTTGATAGGGTAGAGCGTATGTTATCCTGCTGTTAAAACCTTGAACGAGTCGTATTGTTTCGCTTTCTTGCAGGCCTCTCCCCTTCTTTGTTATTCTTCCAATTAGTTTCTTCCAACTATTTGCTTCATTGTCATTTTCAGAGTCGCGATAGTGTGATCCACTCGCCTGTCACTTTGGATCCAGAGACTCAAGACACAAATCTTGGTCCTTTCTGGAAGCGTGCTGTTTTCTAGTTGGAGGTGTAGGTTTGGCCTGTTACGGTAGTTTTGTCCATGGGCTCTGATCCATTCGGACTTTTCTGGTGCACAGGCCATGCCATATTCTGCCACGAAGTGTTGGACACTGTTGATGGCTTCTTTCTGGGTGCTGTCTTTGTGGCCTAACGAGCCTTTAGGCGTTCATAAGATATCATCCGCGTAGAGCGCGAATTTGAGGTCTTGGATTCGATGTAACTTTCTTGCTAATTTGTCCATGCCAATGTTAAACAATAACGGCGAGAGTATGGCTCCCTGTGGAGCTCCCTTGTTCCTTAGCTTGGGTGATCGTATATCTTCCAATCCTATCGTAGCAGTCCTGCCAGTTAGGAAGGATTTGACGCAGTCAAAAATTTTCTTCCCGCACCCCGTTTTTTCTAATTCCTCCATGATCAGATTATGATACATAGTGTTGAATGCGCTCTTTAGGTCTGACGCCACCACTGTTTTCTTCTCCAGTCGCGACGTTGTTAATTTCTTCGTCTCCGGGTCTGAGGAAAACATCAGTGTGTCGCAAGATGTTTACGGAAGCCATGCATGTACAGAGACAGGAGGTTGGGACTTTCGATATAATCGGTTAACCCGATGAGTATCACTTTTTCAAACAGCTTCCCGAGATATGACGTAAGTGAGATTGGCCTCAGGGTTTCAATGGTTTTCTGTTTTCCCGGTTTAGGGATAAGGGCTATGGTTGCTTCCTTCCATTGTTGTGGAATCATACCAGTTTCCCATATGTCCATGTTGAAGTAGTCGACTAGTCGTCCGAGTTGCTCATGGATGAGGTTGCGCAGCATTGCGTCGGTGATTCCGTCCTCTCCGGGCGCTGTGTTTTGTATGATGTCCTGTGCCGCTGCGTATTGTTCCGCAACCGTAACGGGTGCATCTAGAGGGTCGCTTTGTAGCTGAAAGATTCGACGCTATCACCCCCTGTTTTGATGCATTTGTCCCTGAGGGCTTGGATCAGTGCATCGGTGTTACATTTGTATTCCCCTACTAGGGTGTGTATTGTTCTCGCTGTCGTCAATTTTGGAGAGTTCATGTATATTATGCTACATATGATAGCCCATGTTTTAGCGGTGAACGCTAAACATGGTAGTGAATCCCAAAACTGAAGTCAATTTTCTGCTTGCAGCTGTCTGACATACACATTTGCTTGATCCGTTACGGTTGCTATTTTTGCCCTAAGTTTTCTGTTCATCCTCTGTGTAGTGGGGATGAAGCAACGGACGCAGCAGTGGGACTCTGTCTTGGCTGGAGGTGCGAGCATAGATCACGAGCTGCTGACGCCGGCTGAGACTTTGTGCCCGTGGTGCAATACTTCCGCCTGCCGTCCGACGTTAATAAGCCCCCTTCCAAAGTAGTGGAGGTGCTGGGTCTGCAAACCTGGAACACCGAAGTCGGCTGCTACCACCTGTCCCGATAATGTCTGAGGAAATCACCCAACAAGGAAGGGGGTTTATTAACGTCGGACGGCAGGCGGAAGGATTGCACCACGGGCACAAAGACAGTCTCAGCAGGTGTCAGCAGCTCGAGATCTACCCTCGTACCTCTAGCCAAGACAGCTGAGTCTGTTGCTTCATCCCCACTACATCTGGTTTTTCCAGCGCTTGGTTAAGCTGCGCCGTCCCTCCCACAGGTGGAGCAGGTGTGAGTCGTCTACAGAGGTTTTCACGTCAATTGATATGTTTCTTGTTGTGGCTTTGTGAGCCACATTGAGTTCCTTTGCCCAGTCCTCGGCTGTGTTGGGGGGTGTTGTGGACATTGAATATTTTCTGTACGCCGTCCAGTTTGTGACTTTCGCCTGCTTTGGTGGGCGTTTTAGCCGGGGTGTCATTGAATGGCTAATAACATAGTGGTCACTACCGACATTTCGTCTGAATTCCTCGATCGTCCATTCCGCTATGTTTAGTGTGAAGGTTAGGTAGGGGTAGGTGCCCCCGCACATGCCATTTCCTAGTCTAGTGGGTGTTAGTGGGAGGGTTACTGGTTCTAGATTATATAGGTCTGTTTTTATACAGACATATTTCTACAGACTCTTCTACCACGGCCGAAGGCAGCTGCCGTAGACCACGGCAGTATACTGTGAAAACTTTTGCCGAAACGTTCACCTTCACCTATCGCACCTCAGCTTCAACGAGTCAGCTATTTCGCGAGAAACAAAATCAATGCATTCGCACGTGCTACAATTTCACAAGATTGACAACCCATACATTGTGCTAGCGAATAATTCTGGGCTACGAGAATTGCATGTTTACAAAACCATGTTATTTTAAAAATGTACCAGATCTGGAAGAAAAATGGTCTGAAACAAATAAAGAAGTCAAAGTGCTGTCGCAGTTGATATCGGCTTCAGCGCATAAATAAATTGAAACACACAGCAGCTCACCCAAAGCGTCAACGTACAGTGTATTAATTCGAAGCTGACATTTCATTGTGCGCTGCAGGAGGTCGCGGGTTCGTTTCTTGGCTGCAGTGATCGCATCCAAAAATCAATAGCCTGTGATGGAAATGTTCTACTGACCTTTTCGCACACAATGTAGTGCATTCTGCATTCATGTGCTACCATATTTATTACTTTGTTGTGGTAGCATGATCTACAATGCTCAATATTTTGGTGGTATTGCTTAAACAGTTGTCAAGCAACCAGTAGAACTGTAAACCAACTTGGTGTGACAAAGAATGTTCTGAATGAAACAGAAATCTAAAAGCGCTTGATGAATCGGTTGTGCTCATCGTAAGTGCGCATAGTGCGTAGCACACAAATTGATAATGATGTGAAACGAAGGATTAGTGGAAGTGTTAATTATGTGTCATGTAACAGTGGTTCAAACATACCTATGAGCGGACGGTATATGCACAAGTTTTATTTTTGATTTATTCTTTTTTTTAACAGAACAAAGGTGCGCTCAACAACACTTCTTTCTGTTCAAAACACTGTGCTATATTACTGGACCATCCGCTTACCCATTGGCCCCGTCAGGAGAATAGCGTATGCTATCAAAGAAAGTGACAGACAATTAAGGAAGCCATTAGATATCCCGTGTTTTTCCATATGCTTTAAACGTTTATATCAATTGACCTTAAAAGGGCAGGTTTTCGTGTCATGGTTAAGTATTTGAACACACGGAGCGCAAATGCACTGACCAGTAATATGTTGTTGAATAATTCTATACTGTGCAAGCCTGCTGGCCGATCCATGGGACAATGAAACAGGCCGGCGTTCGGAGCCAAAAAATATTTTATATATATGAGCGCTTATATAAATTCTTAAGTTTGTCTACGTCTTCTAAGCTGTGTCTATTCTCGCCTTTTAAAGGGCGCTTCATGCGGATGGGGGTTTGATTGCCACCTTTAGAGACAGCATTCCAGCAGCAATGGGATTTCTCTAACGAGCTTTGAGGACGCATGTTTGACAAACCGCAACGCAAACTAGAAAAGAGCGATGGAAAGGAGCACTTGTGTAATGACCCTGCCCTTCGTTCTTGTCGAGTTAGCGCTGCTGCTTGTCAAATATGTGTCCTCAAAGCTTGTTACAGAAATTCTGTTGCTGCTGGAATGCTGTCTCTGCAGGTGGCAATCAAACCCCCTTCCGTCTGAAGCGCACTTTAATAGACACAGCTTAGAAGACGTTGACAAACTTGAGAATTTATATAAGCGCTCCAATATTTAACAATAGCGTTCTTTTTTTTTTGTGCCTCCGCACGCCACCTATTCCATTGTCGGCCAGCCGGCTTGCATAGTGTGCAATTCACCAACAAAATTAAGCCGGTCAGTGCATTTGTGGTCAATATGTTGAAATATTAAACCGTGACATAAATCCTGCACCCATAATATCGCTTGATATAAATATTTAAAGCATGCGGGAAAACACAGGATATCCAATGCCTTCCTTAATTCGTGCCGCCATTACCCTAGGGATCACCGCATGGTCGTAGCTTACTGCTGGTATCACCGGCGCCACTACAGAGTAGTACGGTACGACGGCGGCGTTTTTTACCGCTCTTCATTACTGCAGAATCTTCGGGATCGGCCGATGAAAGCGTTCATACAGTTAAAAGAAAATCGCGGGTAGTTCCCAAACAACTCGGTCTGAAAATGGTTGTTCTAGCTCCAATGTGAAGCCCCATGAAGGTCTGGTGCTTATTTTTTGAAAGCCACGTTTCTGCAATAAACCTTAGCTAGAAGTAAACGCAAATCCTGTGATCTTGTCTCGTCGTTTATTTCGCGCTACTGCTTTACCCTTCTTTCTTATCACTTAATGAATGCTTCTTCAAACTTATTGCAAATCTTCTGTTCAATTAACGAGTGAAAGTGTTGGGCTGCAAGCAAAAACTCCTTGGATTGCCACAGAGTTCCCCATCTGCATCGAAGCTGTAATTTTCTAATAGTTATTTAAAAACTAATCAAAAGTGGCAGCTTCGCCCCATGGGCAGAACTTTGATAGCGATAGTAAAGTAATAGGCAACTACACAAAGGAAGGCCTGTATATTTATCAGCGGTATATATCGCAGTTAACATTATCTCACAGATAAATTACTGAGCATGCTGTCACATGTGCACAGGCCAAATGAACCCACCTAATCAACGACAACGAACACATGCTGCCACAACGCGAGCATTATGAATAGAACAGGCAGCTGGGAGCGAACGCTGCGTGCTGCCTCTCGCTACAGCGCTGGTTAGGTTAGGTTAGGTTAAATTAGGTTATGTTAAGACTTCGAGATTGCGCAACCTTCAGCTTTACAAACGCAGAAACACAGTGCACAAGAAACCACCAGCCATCTAGACTCTCCCATTTTTAACCTGCCGCACATTATCAACAGAACAGGACGCTCGGATCACGTATGCGGTCATGAGGGCCATGCGAAGCCGCGACCCGGCTCGAAGAAAAGATACGCGTCACCTGTCCCTCTCACGCACCCTTGATTACGTTACCGAGCGTTCACATCCCCGCCCCCTCTCCCCCATGGCACGCACTTGATCACATTGTCCTATAACATTGTGCGCGCAGGAAGATGGCGCAAAACAAACCACCAAGCATCTCCCCCTAGTATACGCGTGTCCTCACACCCACAGCATACGGCGTACAGGGTGCCATAGAATCTTATCACATTCGAACTCTATACAAACATTCAAGGCGATGCCAAAAATTTGCCTGGTTTGTCTCTCAATATGCTGCCACAATAAAAGATTCAAAGAGAAATCATTCGTTGGTCAAAGTTCGACATTCCACCTTGTGCTTCAAAGTTCTATTTCATCTCAGCATGGGCACAGTTGAAGGTTATTGTTTATACTGTCTTTCCTCCTTCTAGGGATTTGTGATTGGCTCTTTGTGATCAATTGTTGCCTTTGTTGTTCTTAAACCGCATATCAGAGCTGTTCTTCTCCAGACGATTCCAAATGACGTGTCGCCAATCTGAACTTTGTTATGTATTTGTATTTTTTGTATTTCAACGTAAAGATTTTCCCCTACACTAATTCCCCCCATGGGTGCTGTAAATAAATAAATAAATACTTTAGCGAATATTAGGACTGCACTTCAGTTCAATTTATGCTTTTTAGTTGCAAGGTAGTGTTTTGGAAATTTTTAATGTAAATATCATAGTTTGCGTACTTCAGCCATTTGCATCTATCTATCTATCTATCTATCTATCTATCTATCTATCTATCTATCTATCTATCTATCTATCTATCTATCTATCTATCTATCTATCTATCTATCCATCTATCCATCTATCATCTATCCATCTATCCATCTATCCATCTATCCATCTATCCATCTATCCATCTATCCATCTATCTATCTATCTATCTATCTATCTATCTATCTATCTATCTATTTAGCCTCTTACGCTAACCCATTGTTCACCTGCCTGGCCCATTAGGTATGTGCTCCTGGTCGTGATGTCGAAGTGGTTGTTCCATTGTTGTCATTCCAGCTTCGTGATCTTACTCTCGTAATGCCATCATCGTCACGGCTTCTATGCCGACCCAGTAGCCTAAGTTGTCTAATAGCTTAAGCCACTAGGTACGGGCTGTTGCTGGTGATTGCGCCATGTCGCTGCATCGTCGTCATTCCTGCTTTGTCATCCGACACTGCTCGTGCCGTTGTCGTCAGGCCATTGTCGTCATGTATTCATCATGAATTCGTTGTCAAACAACCCTAGCGGTGTCGTGTGCAGTCCTCGCAGTTGGTAATGTCTGAAACATGCCTGTAATGTCACTTCCGCCGGGTCTGTTACGGCAGAGAAAAGGCTTCGAGATTCGATTCAAGTAATTGCCCGGGGGAGCGCCTGAGAGGTGCAGACAAACACAAATGCCCAGTCCTTTCTTGACAAACTATGCAAGTAACAACGCAAAGTGCTAATTTGAACAGTCCGGGCAAGAAAAGGCGAACCTAGCTTCTGCAAAATTTGAGCAAGAACATGGCTACGGTAAGGGCGAAATGTTATTTTTCTGCAATTTTAGGGCAGAAAACGCCGGTCCGTTGCCGACGGTGCTCCCAGCAAGAAACAACTTAAGAAAGCGCCGTTTTACATGATCTTTCGAGCTTTGAATTGCGATAAGCAAACATTTGTATGAATGAGAAAAATGTAGGAAGCTTGCACAGCCTTTGATGACCTGAAACAGCAAGGAAAATGCTTGATGTTGCTTGCACCCATCACAACGTTGACGCGAACACATGCCGGTAACACACACAATAGCGGATCCAGCGCGATTTCATCCGGGTTACTCGGCGTGCTGCCGCTAGTAGTGCACGTGACTTTCAGAAAAGTTTCATTGTGTCAATATAGAGTGCGGTTGGAAACATTACGGAAATTAAAGCACGTTGAATTAAATATAAAATACGGCACTTTTTGATCGTGCGATACATTAAAGACATTAACGCAAGATGCTTTTAATCACGCAGTGCAGCTATGGCGGTATGTATGCTTCCATTGATATACAAAGTTAATTTATTTCTTCAGTGCTTTGTGTCCGTTTAGATACTGTTGAGAGCCTGCAAAAGGAAAAGAAAGAACTTGTCAACCACAATTCTTTCAGACTTCATACATACATGTATATATATGGAGAAAGAGAGATAACAATATTGGACGCTTGTCCGGAACAAGAAACATCTAGGCGATAATAATTATGTAACATCATTTTTCTATAAACGTCTTCTGTCAGGAAATATAATAACTTGAAACAGAAAATAAATATCTTCTTGGCAAAAACAGTGTATAAACCCCTTGCGCTTTCTAGAATGGTATGTGCTTTCTAGAATGGCGAGTAATATCCCAAGCCTTAAAAACGCGGTATGTTTGGCAGCCAGCATACAACGTTTTACGAACCAAACGCGGCATCGAAATTTATGCGCAGGGCGCAATCAATAGCCTTTCATAAATGGTTCGGTGACCTTGCCGTTACAAAAAGAAATACGGCAGCACTCATTTCCTTATGACTATCGATAGTATTGCATTAGCATTCGAGAAACGTCGCGACGAGCGTGACAAGGATGCCATGACGAGAGTCGGGTCATGAAGTTAGAATGACGACGACGGAGCGACCACGAAGACACCACGACGGCATTACGATGAGGGTATGACAACGAATGCCAAGACTATGACTGTACGACGACGGCACAATGACGACAATGACGCGACAACGTTATGAGGACAATGGGATGACGACGAGTGAATGACGAGAGTGGCATATAACGACGACTGCATCACGAATGCTGCATAACGAGGATGACGTGAAGACGATGGCATGACAACACTCGGATGTCGGAAGTTGAAATGACGACGATACAATCACCACGGCTGCATCACGACGGCGGTGTGGAAACGAATGCACGACAACTGAATGACGACAAGTGCGTGGCGACGATGGGATGACGGAAAGTCGAATGGCAAACTTTTACGGCGTCCCGACCACGAGCACCATGCCTAGAGCACATGCCTATAGTTATTAGACAACTTGAACTACTAGGTTGGCGTAGAATGTGTGACGACTCCATGACGAGAGTGAGATCACGAACGGGGAATGACGATGATCGAACAACCACGACGACATCACGACCACGAGGACATACCTAGTGGCCCAACTGGTAGACAACTCTGGCCACTGGATGATCGGCGTATGAGGATAGATATATTAGACACATAGATAGATAGATAGATAGATAGATAGATAGATAGATAGATAGATAGATAGATAGATAGATAGATAGATAGATAGATAGATAGATAGATAGATAGATAGATAGATAGATAGATAGATAGATAGATAGATAGATAGATAGATAGATAGATAGATAGATAGATAGATAGATATTTGGTGAGCCACACTTGAGAAAAATAAAGAGCGCCGAAAACCACGTCGACGGAGAAACACAAACAACAGAATGGGACCGAACATCCAAGTGAGGTTTATAACAGAAATGGAACTGACTATTGACCCGCCATGGTGGCGTCGTAGCTCTGGTGTTCCACTCCTGAGCCCGAGGTTGTGGCCGCATTTCGACAGGGGTCAAATGCAAAAACCCCCGTGTACCGTGCAATATGTGCACGTTAAAGAACCCCAGGTGGTCAAAATTAAGCCGGGGCCCCCACTGCGGCATGCCTCACAGTCATATCGTGGTTTTGGCGCGTAATATCCCAGAATTTAATTTAATTATTTTATATTGGAACTGACTATAGCGATGGGGCCCGTCACTGTAGCAATAACACTATAATGACGGCTAATAGCAGCCGATGCAGAACCTGTGTAATAGCCAACGCTTCCGTCTGGTTTCATGGCGCCGCGGGAAAGCGTCGGGTGTCGTAATTGCGGAGTCCTGGGTTCAAATCTCGTTGTGGAATGTTCGCTTTTAAGGGTTGCTGCATTTTAAATGCGATAACGCTAAGGGCCGTGTGTCGCAGAATATCCAGAGTCGGCGTCGGCGGCGTTGTGCGTTAGAAAAAAAAAATAATCCCGAAACACGCCGGCTCTCCGAGTGGCACATACGCGTTACTGAACTAATTGAATTTCTCAAAGTAAAATGCCGCAGAAATTTTGTAAAGTACAACTTGCGCACATATAATGGATAACCGATGGATCATTAGACTTACGGAATGGATACCAAGAGAAGGGAAGCGCAGTCGAGGACTGCGGAAAGCTAGGTGGGGTGATGAAGTTCTCCTGGCAAGGGGAGCGAAGCAATCCGTTGCGTAGCTCAGTGAGAGGGGGTGGGGTCCTTAAGAAGATGCCACTTTAGCGACCGCAGACCAATGAATAATGACGTGTTCTTACGTTGTTAGTGTGCACCCCAGTGAGACGCCCCCCTAGCTCCTCCTCCCTTCTATCCACTGACTAGCAAAACTCTGCGCACACTGCATGTGATGGAATAAAAAGGGGCCCCCTCAATTTAGCAGTAACGGGGCCCGTCAAAGTAGTGTATATATACTATTATGTCGAGCCCCCCTCACCATGGTGACTGCCGACAGAAATACCAGCAGTTATAACATTTTCACAGACACACACACAAAAAACGAAAAGATCGAGCTTGCGTACAATATCACGTATCATTTGAGGTTTTGTTGGAATATTGTTCATTATTTCATCCGGGCGAGCCATGGCGCACTAGCAAACCTATTACTAGCTTTGCTTAAGTGAAATGCTTATGCAATTTGGCACTTATGCTTAGATTTAGCGTTTTTAATAGTTCGGTGTTATCAAACAAAAGCCCACGCGTGCACACTCCTTGCAATGAACTTCTTAATCCACTCTATCCATTGTTTACTTTGATTTTGGATGGTGTTGCCTAGCTCTGTGATTAAAACATTCTCACGTCTGTCTTACGCAGACTGAACTAGAGCTTAGCGGTTCTTCGTATACCCCATCTGATATGCAATATTGCATATGCAGTGTGTGATTTATATTGCATATTCATTGCATATCCCGTGTGATCAGCTCTGTTTCCAGCATCAGGCTTCTAGTTGCCATATTGTGTAATAATTACGATTTTAACAGACAGATTCAGTCGCATTACAATTGTGTGTGCTAGTGCTTTTGACGTGGCTGTGAATAAAAAAATTATAATAATTGCTGACTGAAATTAACAGAAAGCTCGAGAACAAGTTAAGGACCGCACAAAGAGCGATGTAACGACACATTTTAGGCCTAACGTTAAGAGACAGGAAGCGAGCGGTGTGGATCAGAGAGCAAATGGGGATGGCCGATATTCTAATCGACATTAGGAGAAAAAAATGGAGCTGGGCAGGCCATGTAATGCGTAGGATGGATAACCGGTGGGCCATTAGGGCTACAGAATGGATACCTAGAGAAGGAAGCACAGTCGAAGTCGGCAGAAAACCAGATGGGATGATGAAGTTAGGAAATTTGCCGGCGCAAGTTGGAATCAGCTAGCGCATTACGGGGGTAAGTGGAGATCACAGGGAGAGGGCTTCGTCCAGCAGTGGACATGAATAGGCTGATGATGATGATGATGAAATTAACATTGCAAAAGCAGTATAAAGAAAACAGAAGCGAGCTGAAAATTCGAAATTAGTTTCCGATGTCGTCCGATATATAAAGGAGCACGGGATGAGAGCGAACAAAAGAAATAAGCGAAAAAAAAACGAACATAAGTTACGATGAGACTCACGATATGGAAGTTCTCATATAAAAAAAAATCATGAGCCATTCTACTCTGTGAAGGTGGATGAGCAGCAAAGCTGTTTGGAACACGGCGGAGAGCACACGATTTGCGTCGCCTTGCATGGCGAGCCGCTTGCGGCTGGCCTCTCGGGAACGATCTTCATCGGTGTTTGCCGCACGCAGCCGCCGATTGTATTCTCGCACCTGTTCTCGCCGTCGCTATTCGGAGGCGCGCTGCTTCACGGGAGTGCGCATTATACGCGACCTCCCCATTACGACGAGAGAAGTGAAATTCAAAATGGAGAACGGCAGCTTGTTTTCCATTTTCATGCCGACAACGCTCGACGGAGCCGCCGCCTCGGGAGAGCGAAAGGGAACTAGACGCGCATCAGCTTCGAACGACGAAAAGAGACAGCGGTGTGAACGTAGACATGGCCGACGCGGGCTGCACAGCCGTAAATATTTGAGAAATGCTTATTATCGACCAGACAGCTACTGATCTTGAAGATACTGCCTATTGATACCTAATGTATTCAAAATGCACATCCAAGTAATGAGATGTATACGGTTTTGCTTAGAATGAAGCGAGTGTGCTTGAAATTCGGGAGCTGAGTTTTTGCTCACGCGGATCTGTTGATGGACACGAAAAATGCATAGAACCCTAGCCAGAGACCGCTTCGCTGTGAAAAAAAAGATATACACTAGTAAAGACCCTACAAAAAAGGTGGAGGATAGTGGAGGATCAAACAGTGCTTTTTACGAAGCCACCAAGTGGTGCGCCCAGTCGCGTACTGCACTGTCAGAAAGGGTAGAGTATATTTTGCGGGATAAGGTAGCGTAACATTAACAGTGGACGCATAGCAAATGTTTGTTCCGCTTTTACTCAGAGCGTATTTGCTAGGAAGCATGATATACAACCGCGGCTATTGATAAAATTGGAAGTTTCCTGTAACGGGTGAAGCGCAGAAAGGAATAGCGGGGGTAATTAGTAGTGCGTTCGAGCTTCTTGAATGGCGTTCTAGCAATACGCATGGCGACAAGTTGGCTCGACGTAACAGGCGAGAAAACTGCTGTGGCGCCGTACAAACGGCATCTTGGAAACTGCACAAAGTGGCTCACAACGGTGACGTGATGAGCACCGCCACCAGCGGTGTTGCAGGACGTCGCACTTGAAGGCCTCCATGGTGGTGCGCGAAGCGAGACCGACGGAAACCCATGGAACTTAGTCAGTGCTCAATGGAAAGCATAGACAGTTTCATCGAAGTTTGTTACCCGTTTATGCTGAGACTGTATGCGCACGATGCATATGTATGCACATGCATGCACATTATTCACATTGCATGCACGACTGGGTGGTATATGCAGACAGAGGATCAGTAGGCAACGCAGTCTGTGTGCGTGCAAAACTATTGCCAGCATCGGAAGGCAGAACGCAGCCCCTGTCTCCATAGCGAAGAAGGTTGAGCGGACGACGACGCTGCACCCATTTGCCTTGATTTCTTTCGTATAGCATGACGCACTGCGCTGCTCGTGCGATTCTCAAGACCTAGTATTCCGATTGCGGGCAGCGATGCGTATCGGGACAGCAAGGCAGCAGCGACGAGGACGCCTACAACGGAAACCCGTCTCAAGCGTCCGTACACTTGCAATCGTAATAAAATAAATAAAATGACGGATGTGAGCGATCCCGAAACTGCACATTCGATTATGAGAGACCCCTTTAGGTGCCTGTTAATAAACAACCAAATGTTATCAAAATTATTCCGACTAAAGCCCTATACTGCGACAAACGCGGGTGTCACGGCGACCGATTTCGTGAGATATTTCCTTCCAAAATAATAGTTTCACACAGGTCACCACATTTACAATGCCTAATGCATTTCATAATCTCAGGAACGTTGTTACTCCGATTGAAGCCTAGCTCGCTTAATATGTCGAGTTGGCTGTATGCCTGCGACAAGCAATTCTCGTAGACAAAGGAAAAGGCTTCACGTACCGTATTTTTACATTTCCATTCTCACTACCCTTTGCCTAAGTTATCATCCAGGCCTTGTGGACGATGCCCTGATCAGCATGCTGGCCCAACTGGTTTCCCCCGTCCCCACCGGGGCCTCGTTGGGGCCCTCGTCCTTGACCAGCCCTAGGCCCTTGCCGCTGTCCAGGATTTGGCTCAGGAATGGGAAGTGCGCAAGAAAATGAGGGACCTGTGTTCCTGTAGTGGACAAAAGGACAGCAAAGGTAGCCAGAACGGCTAAAAAAGTGAAACTAAGAACTTTTGCCATTCTTAGCAGACGTCCTCTTCCGAATGACACGGCTTTCCTACGCAGTAACTTATATTCGCCTTTAGACAATGGTTACGTATAAATTCGATTTGTCATCTCCTACCTTCGTTTTTTTTATCTATTCTTCTGTTGAAACTCCTTCATTTTCATACTTTCTCGCGGGCAACACGAACGGTATCGTTTTTCTCCACTGACTACACACTGCTCGGTGTCAAGCATTACGGAACAACAATATTAACAAGCATTACCAGTAATTACGCTCTACCAGCCATAAAATAAACTACCGTCTTGATGAGCAACAAGAGTACTAATAAAGCGGAGTTGCAAGGGGCTGCAGGGTGTCGTAGTACTTTTATTTTGCCTTTCTTGCCCAATAATTTTAAGACTGCCTGAAACTCAATAGGTGCCTATAGTATAATTTAATGGCCATTTACAGGCACATCTCCTCGTACATACAAAAAAAATGCGTCAGAGTATTAGGCCTCTAAAACTTTTCACAGTGAGGCACTTTGTTTGAGCAATTATCAAGCAAGTTTAGATTCGAACATGTGGGTGATGGTCACTTAGTGTGGGCACGATTTTCAGAGCATGATGGACCTGCACTGTTGGTTGCAATTTCCATATGTAATTTTCAAGAGACTGATCTGAGTATAAATGTTAAAACGGGTGAAATGACGGTTGATTTCATCGACATGCTCTTTTCTTTTGATGCACATGCCATCTGCAAGTGCTTTCTGAATGTCCCAGCTATGTGGCTTCCTATTCAATAAATTGTCAAGTGTTCCGGAGGTTCTTGTAGTTAATTTTTGTGTTCATCACCCTGTCTTTGCTGTACTTCGTTTTTGCTATTTTTAATCTTAAGGTTAGCTTGTTCTAAATATTTTTCAACTGCAGTAGCAGGGCGGAGTCATGAGAGTTTATGTGATAATAATATTGTTGTATTTTCTTCCATTTTATAACTGAAATTATAGGATATCTATGGTTTTCTTATCAGTCTGTGGCACTATACTTTTTATGAGTCAGAAGGTTGCTTCAGGATATTGGTTTAAAATATATTCAGAAACCTTTTTGTAGGCAGCAGTAGTTGTGGAATTCAGTGAATATTTCCAACTCTCCGCTTTAAATGCGTAGAAATCTTTTGTAAGGATTCATTGTTTATGGATTCCGCCGTGGTTGCGTAGTCGATTTGGCGTAACACTGCTAAGCACGAGGTCGAGGTATCAGACCGCGGACGCGGCGACTGCATTTCAATTGGGGCGAAATGCAAAAACGCATGCTTAGCGTGTTTTTGGAGCACGTTAAAGAACCCCAGGTGATCGAAATTAACACTTATTACTTATTAATAAGTAAATTATCCAACACCTCATGTGGCAGACTGTGCGTGACGTATATATTAATTCCCCGCATATTTTACTGTCTCTGCTAATACGTTCACATTCATAACCCTGAAAATATGGCGGCATGTCGTCCTTTCTTAGCCGCGCTTCAGTGAGTACTATGACTGGAAATTTTCTGTCTAGCGATTTAAGAAAATACTTCAGGTCGTATACCTTGTCGTTTAGACTTCTTGATTTGAGATGAATTAGCGAACATTGTCCGTATATACTTCCAAGTTTCTTGTTAAATTCCAATAGCAGTAATCAGACTACATCTTGTGTTAACATATCTGTTAACAAATAACAAGCACTCGACCAGCAGCATCAACAGATGATGTTTCAAATGCATAGTCACATGGCAACACTGACCACTTCCGCCATCTTGCTGACGGCGTAGTATCGTGGCGGTGGTATGTCGCAAGGCTCGACCATAGTCGCCATGAGGTTATTCAAGACTCTAAGATGTCACAATCCTCTTCATCGTCCAAGTAATGAACAGCGAATTTCGCTCCGCCGCCACAAGCCCACTAGGCCACGCCAGCGGGTTTTCGCACTCAATTGGACAACGGTTCGTACGCCAAGCCTTGTTTTGCGACAATATGCGCATTGTGGACTGAAAAATATATCATTCGCTCTCAAAGTGTCGCGCGAAGTCTTTTAAACATCCAATATTTGCCTCACAATGCCCCAGATTTGTTGCGTTCGCATAAACGAAAACGAAAAAAAGCAATACGTCGCATACCTGAAGTTCCAGTAACCCTGCTGCTCATCGAAGCTGATAATCAAGGTCCATGCATGCAGCTATTGAGAACTGTTGTTGCTGGGTTCGCATTAGATTCTCTCTTTCGTCTGTGCGAACTGAAAGAGTTAGTCAGGCTGGACATGCATGTACTGCTAAAACAGATGAAAAACCTTATCACAAAATTGAATATCAGAACTTGGTTGCGTGCGCTGCTTTCTTCCGTTCTCCGCAACATGTATCAAGTTTTCGCACGATAAGGCACTGCACTTGTTTTCTCTGGCTTGCGTTTTGTTTCCCAAGCCATGACTGTCACGTCTGAACGCGCGCTAAATTTTAGGGCTCCCGCTCTGCATACAGGCTGCAGCAGGTCCCCCGAACAAGTGCGCGCCGATAAAAAAAAAAAAAAAACACCTGGCACCAGACGTCTCGGGAAATCTCTATTCTTGCTCCGTAATCTCGACCAAAGTGTCGGCCAAACACGTGACCCAAGAGGTCACGTGTTGGGAGGTCAAGTGTTCTGGCCGACATTGTGCAAAGGGCTGGCTTCACGGAGCGTTCGCTTGCCAAGGCTGGCTGCGTGACGTCATGCTATCTCCTAACGTTTTCCTTCCTCTATGCATCCATGCATCCTAAAGATGGCAAGCAGACGCTGAGCAGACGACACCGCGTAGATGAATCCATCTCGAGGGGCACTCAGCCTTCCTATCGGCTAAGGAGCCCTGCAGCTTTCCCAGTGCTGCAAGGAACTACTGAGATGGAGTAGAGAAGCGTAGACGCGCACTCACACTCCACTCAATCGGCTTTGTAAGGGGAGCGAAGGAAGCGATATCTTCGTCCTGCTCCAGGCAAGAGAGTTCTGTGCAAGCGCACTAGCTTTCCCGCTAAGTGGTTGTGTGGAAATTGCTAGCATATGCCGTTCCGGTAAACGTTCAGCTCAAAGACTATATTGCTGTCACTCCACCGCGATTACACGCCCCCCATATGACACACAGCAGAAGTCTTTCGATATCCGTTTTTCTCCTTTTACGGACTTGCGCGTGGTGGCATCAGGACAAGTTGAAAAGTGCGAGCCAACTTTTCAGCCCCTTACTTAGGGAGAACCTGTTTTGCCTCGAACCTGAAACTGGAACGGCCGGTTTTCGACACGACCACTAGGTGGCTGGCCATAACGTGGAGTCGCGAGTAGGATGCTCGAAGCTACTGCGGTTTACTGCTCCACAAATATGGGCCCACCATCACCGGCAAAGACAAGGGCATTCTTACGTTGTTTGTCTTGCTCGGACTTAAGTGGGTTGCCTAGTTTACAACGCATAAAGTTGAAAACATTGTCCGGCGAACCAGATTCCGAACATCGTCCTATAAGGAACGCGCGTCCAGGTAGAACTATCGAGCCTCTGCATCATAACAGCACAATGAGGAAACCAATACATAAAGAACCTTGGTAAATGCATTGAAAATGAGCCACTGCTTCATTGAGACTATGATATATGGTACATAGAACACAATATGTACCTCAATCAGTGCATTAAGCAGTTTCACTACAAGCAGTGTCAATCGAACCTCAACCCTCGACTAAGGTGTATCCCAGTCATTTCATTGAGCATTAGGCAACAATAGAGAAATATTTAAAATCATGGTTTACCTGTGGAAATCATCCAACATTCATATATTACAATTTCGGCGCGTTACAGCGGTGTCACTTATTCTGGCTGGTCCTTCAATAATAAAGCTCGCAAAAACAAAACAAAAGAAAAGAAAACGAGGTCGCGGTACACCTTGTCTTCTTCCGCAAATAAAATATGCCGGTGTCGTCTTATACATCGTCCTATAAGGAACGTTTGTTAGAATACAAAGACCGCTGGGACTGTACATTTTCAGCGTTGTGTCAAGCAATGAGAATAAAGCGGCGTCTAGATAAAGTGTTTGCTATCATATCGCTTTAACAATGTGTCATTGTTGGTTCTTGAATTTATTTTTACCTTTTCAATGTCTATGAAATCTTTTCGCAATGTAGCGTTCTATGCCTTCTAGATTTGTGGCTGAATAACAACATGCTTGCCCGCAATATAACACCTGTTTGCAAATGCCCTGGGCGGCCTGCTGCCAACGACCGTATTCCAATAAATCGCTGTTGCAGGTTATTTTTAGTGCAACCGAAGTACACTCGCCGAAAGACGTTCTTGGTTTTATGCTGCAGCCCTAAACGCAATTTCCAGATTGTAAAAAAGTAATAATGGACATGAAATAAAAATCCTGCGCTTGGGTAGTTCAAACCCTGCTCAAATTCTGCGCTTGTGTAGTACAAATCCAGCGCTAATGCAGCTCCACTAACGTGAAACCTGGGGAAGTGGGAAGCAGTGATGCGCCGGTGTTTCCCTTATGTTATTCTTGTGCTATTCTTGCACAAGTGAGGAGGAATCAAGCGCTTGTGCAGTGGTGGGGCCCTCTCTTGTGCTGCGCTGGTACCAGACTGGGGTTCCGGAATCGATTTTCACGAGTTTATGCTAATTCTCCAATATCCCTAGCTCATACCCGCATATCCAATGCGGGTATGCGCCACACGTGATTTTATTATCGTTATACGTGACGTAACTGACAAGCATGTGATGTTATTGATGTCATGACATATCAGTCATGTTAGTCATACATTCGTACCCTTCCATGCAAATTTTGGTGTATACCAAGTGAACGATACGCGAGTTTTTGTAGTTCTTGTTTTTGATGGTGACCACAACGACATGACATCACATTAGATGCCGACAGCCCGGGCTCCTAAAGTTCTTCGCACTTAAAAGCGTTCGCTGAGAAGGAAGACATGAAAAAGCTTACTGCGAACATGAGCACAACAATCAATCAAGCCGCTAAATTTTCTTTCACATGGTTGTTGCGCAAACTTCATTTTGTACTACACCAAGTTTTTGCAAATAACAGCGCATACATAAATTCTCCAATTTGTCAACATCTTCTAAGCTGCGTCAATGCTCGCCTTTCCCAGTGCGCTTCATGCGGCCGGGGGTTGGATCGCTACCTGCAGAGACTCGCATTCCAGCAACAACGGAGCTTCTCTAACAAGCTTTGAGGACACATATTTGACATGTAGCTGCGCTAACTCGACAATACTAATGGCAGTATCATTACACCAGCGCTTATTTCCTTAATTGTTTTCTAGTTAGCGCTGCTGCTTGTCAAAGATGAACTTCCACAAATTTGCCCAATTTCTTACTGCATGAGGAAAAATCCAGACAGCCTAGGCTGTAGCAATTATTCCGGAACCCTGCACTAGTATATTTTGGGCATTACACAGCGCTAGCTGACCTTTGAATTCAAGATTTGCACGTGACAATATGCCAAAACAGGAGGTAAAAAAAGGTATGCGTGCTTGTCAATTATGCAGTGCAAAGCTGGGCATACTAAACGCGGTTTAGAATAGAAACAAATCGAAACCATTGCGTTCAACAACACCTCACTGCTCAGCTGAATTTTTTTTTGTGCCAGCGTAAGCGTTTTACGGAACGGTAAAGCACGCTGGCGCTGTGCTTTTTTGTGAGTGTTGCATTGAGAAAGAAAAAAAAAGTGAAGCGGTGTGAAAGTGCCCTTGAGAGCACGGAATATGTAACGATTGTTCGTTTCGGAAGATGAGACAATGTAACCCCCCCCTTTTTAAAAGAAACGTTTTCCTGTAAACATGGCCCGAGTACAAATTGTATGTAAATTGCTGAGGAACAATGCACTTGCCTGCAGTATAGCCCCTGATACCGAGATGTTTTCCTTCCAGCTCCCAAACGTTCTTTTGCAGTAAGCTAATATTTCAAGTTTCTCTCAATTGAATCAAAGCCGGTGGGCTTATAAAATATTCCATGTTTATTTATTTCTGCAACCCTGCATGCCACAAGTACCTTTCTAGCTCAGAACCTTCCAAACCCGCGCCAGAGGGTATGCTATAAACATAAGCGTAATAATCGGCAGCAGCAACAATATTTATTAATGTGAAAGCATTATGTGGCTCATGAGGAAGATCGGGCGTTGTCTGCGTTGGCGTGGCCACGATGGTCCAACATGTGAGCCAATTGAAGCAGTTGATGACGCCAATTAAGGCAAAGTTAACTAAGGGAAGGGTAGTTAGAGCAGAGTGATATATGCGAGGTTAATTAAGGTAGGTTTGATTAAGACAGAGTTCATTACGGCACACGAACCCACAGCCATTGATGGGAGTCGAGCTCACGACCATTGTTGTTAATTAAGGTTAAGTTAATTAAGGCAGCGGCCCTTTACAAGCAATGCCTCAGGACTTCAAGTTTACCAGAAAGCTGGAAGAACGCCAACATTATACTCATTCATAAGAAGGGAGACGTTAAAGAATTGAAGAATTATAGACCCATTATCTTGCTTTCAGTATTGTATAAAATATTCATCAAGTTAATTTCTAATACAATCAGGCCAACACTTGACTTCAGCCAACCAAGAGAACAGGCTGGCTTTAGGAAGGAATATTCTACGATGAATGATATCCATGTCATCAATCAGGTAATAGTGAAATCTGCGCCGCACAATCAACCTCTCTATAGGGCTTTCATAGATTATGAAAAAGCATTTGATTCAATAGAGATACCAGCAGTCATAGAAGCACTGCGTAATCAAGGAGTACAGGAGGCATACGTGAATACCTTGGCAAATATCTACAAAGATTGCACAGCAACCTTGGTTCTCCACAAGAAAAGTACAGAGTTACCTATCAATAAAAGGGTCGGGCAAGGAGACACAATCTCTCCAATGCTATTCAATGCATGCTTAGAAGAAGTATTCAAGCTCTTAGACTGGGAAGGCTTAGGAGTGAGGATCAACGGCGAATATCTCAGCAACCTTCGGTTTGCAGATGACATTGTCCTGTTGAGCAACAATGGGGATGAAGTAGAACAAATGATTGAGGACCGTAACCGAGAAAGTGTAAGAGCGGGGTTAAAGATTAATATGCAGAATACGAAGATAATGTTCAATAGCCTGGGAAGGGAACAAAAATTCAGGATCGTCAGTTAGCCTCGAGAGTCTGTAAAGGGGTGCGTTTGTCTAGGTCAATTACTCACAGGGGACCCTGATAATGAGAAAGAAACTTGCAGAAGAATAAAATTGGGTTTGAGTGCATACGGCAGGCATTGCCAAATCCTGACTGGGAACTTACCACTGTCGTTGAAAAAGAACAGTGTACAATCATTGCAATCTACCGGTGGTAACATATGGAGCAGACACTTGGAGGTTAACAAAGAATCTAGAGAACAAGTTAAGTACCACACATAGAGCGACAAAACGAAAAATGTTAGGCCTAACGTTAAGAGACAGGAAGAGAGCGGTTTGGATCAGAGAGCAAACGGGGATAGCCGATATTCTAGTTGACATTAAGAGAAAAAAATAGAGCTTGGCAGGCCTTGTAATGCGTAGGATGGATGACCGGTGGACCATTAAAGTTACAGAATGGATACCAAGAGAAGGGAATCGCAGTAGAGGACGGCAGAAAACTAGGTGGGGTGATGAAGTTAGGAAATTTGCAGGCGCAAGTTGGAATCAGCTAGCGCAAGACAGGGGCAATTGGAGATCACAGGGAGAGGCCTTCATCCTGCAGTGGACATAAATATAGGGGGGTGGGGGAAATGCGTTTTTGCCTACGCCAGCCACCACCTTACCACTTCAAAACACAACTATTCAGCTTCTGAGGATAAGGGCCTGGTACTGATTTCGACTGTGCGTGAATTCAGGCTTTAAGCGTACTGATGGCTCTTTGTAGGCTTGACTATCGCCACCGTTTTCAAAAAATGCAGTGGTTGGGGTCACCCGGAAGGGAGGTTCTTTGTCGGCCTGTCGATTATCTGCGCCGGGCCCCGTCGTGGTACAAGCGGTCGGTAGTACTTCGGCGTAGGGCACACAAAGACGGGCGTAGCCCTTTAGAGACACACATAGTCGATGACCCATTCAAGTTTGGGGTCCAAGTTGTCTAGTTTGTCAGGTCTGTGTCGTCGCACAGACCAAGACACGGCACATGATCACTTGTCAGTTATCCTGATGCGACTCTGGATTTGTAGCCAGCGTTTTGGCGTCGAAGATTAGATGAAGCGTGTATGGAATTCCACAACTGCACGCTCACCGGTAGAAGCAGCCTTTGTCCAGAAGGACCACCAGGCACAATATCACCAAGCAGCGGCAGCAGGCACTCGGCGTGCCGTATCTAACAATGTCATTGTCGGAGTCCCTGTGTGCCTATAGTTCTTATTCTCAAATCTTATGGTGTCGAGTTTTTCGGTCAATTGGTTAGTGGACGAGGGAATCATGTTGTGTTGGATTATGTTAACATTGGTTTTGCAATTGTGCTGTTGTTAATGGCCATGCAGAGGGAAGGAGGGGGGACACAACCATTAAACGTCTTTTCAGAAAAAGTAAGTTTCATATTGCAGTGTCAGTAACGTTAGCAATAGGTACATATCAATTAAGGTCACACATTAACGCAATGCTTCCTTATGTTTCCGAAGTTTGGCTGGTGGTGTACCAGTGAATGTGCAACTAAGCTATTAAACTAAGGTGGGCAGTGTTTGTGTTATTCCCACGTTTACACATTTTTCCATATTAACAGACATTTGTCATTTAATGCCGCAGTCTGCTAGCCTAATGCAGTAGGCGTTGAGGTTTAGCTGATCTGAAAATCAATTTTTTTTATTAATACAATCGTTTTCGAAAGGCTTTGCACGGCAGTAAATGTTCGCCATGATATTATTTATGAAGACTAGACATCTTAGTGGCCTCATTATGTGTCCTTGAGGAACTCTGAACAATTAAGAAATAATGTGACCATTTTTTGTCTTAGTAACAAATTGGGCAACGCGTGCTGTACTTTTTAAGTGCATTACCATTACACACCAAGATATGAAAGCGACAAACACGATTTTAATTTGCATGGGTCAGTTTGAAAACTATGCGATAAACATTGAAACGTGAAGCCCGGTGTTAAAAGTGATGGTGACCGACGTATTTAAATACATAAGCCGTAACAGAATGGATGGATGGATTAAAGGATGCTATGAGCATCCCCTTTGGAACGGGCTAGTGGGTTGCGCCACCAAGCTATTGTTATTTTGCCCAATGTGTTACCTATCTCGAAAAAAAAAGGAACGCAAAGAATTCGCGTCACTGAACTTTCTCTGGACCCCTATTAGGAACTTTGTTCTTGTACGTCTCCGTTGTTTTTTGTCTCCCTACTTCCATCAAACTTTCAAACGCCTCTAACGAATCTCTACTGTGAACACATTTACTGCCCCCCTGCGCTCGTTGAACCCAAGGGCTTCAAGGAGGCCAGAAGAGCCTAAATCGACGGCTGGGCAGATATCTTCACATTCTAATAGAACATGCTGCATCGTTTCCCTAGCTTTACTGCAGCAAGCACATGCTTCTTTTTCCTTGTTGTACCTCGCTTTATAAGTGCGTGTTCTTCGACGGCAGCGATATAAGTAAGTATAAGATATAAGTTTTATAAGCGCGCATTCCTCGACCGATATTCGACGGTAGCGCTACCCGGTGGGCACAGCTGGCACCTGAATCAGAAAGGTATTTTTCTTACCGCTAGGTGGCGATCCATCACCTCCGGATTACACGACAGCAAGAAAAAGCGAAGGAAGCGGGGAGGGTACAATATTTTCTCAGAAAACAGGTTGGCGTAGAAAAAAGAAAAAAAAAATGCCTTCGTGACGCGAACAATCGCGGCAAGAGTACAACGGCTCGAGAAGCTGACTTGTCGTGGCAATAATGGTACGCGAGAAAAGCAAACGTATGCACACTGTCCGCATGGGGGCATCAGGAAGTTCCGGAACAAGGTCGGAATTATAGCGTTACAGTTGTGTCCTTAAAAATGCAGAAATGAGGTTGACCAGAATGCAAAGTATATAAACAATCCTCCTCCCCCCTTCTCCTATGTAAGGCGCATGTTCTTGGCGCTTATAGTAGAAAATGAAATTGCATGAAATTGGTATCCATCGGTATCCATTCTTATAGGCTTCTTCATTGGGCGAGGAAGAAAGGCCGCGCGGGGCCAGCCTTTCCTCCCATCAGGCTTGTGCGAGCCGGCGATGCGTAACTTGAATGTGTTTCCATCGCGTGCTACGCAATGATTTGGAAATATTTTAGCTCATTCGTGAAACTTACCTTATGTCTGTTCATACAAGGTCTTTGAAGAAGTGTGCAGCCTTTCTGCGTAGCAGTAACTATAGTATGCGGAAATTTTTCTTTGCTGCGCAAACATATGTCCCGTGCATCATTATGCCGCGGTGTGTGTATGTATGTTGTGAACTGTTTTGACTGTATCGGTTTTCACTCGACGAAGAAAACCGGTGTCTGTGAATTTCCAGCGCGAATTTGAAAATGTTCTCACTATCAGATCGTTTGGCGTGGGAACTAGAGCACACGAGTGCTCAGCCATGGCCGACCTAATGCAATCCCAAAAAATTGAAGCACCAATCGTTATAAAACATTTGCATCAACCACTGGCAGAGTTCTCACGCATTATAAGTCTAGTAGACCTGAAATAACTACGCTATGCCTACGTTAGCCTACTGCATGAGGCCAGTGGCGTTACTCGAGACAACGATCACGGCTGTTGGTAAACCAGCATGGTACATATAAGCTATGTGCTTCGGCATTGCCTTTTTTCCCCGAAGAGCAGTAATATATCCTAAGAGGATTGCACAAAAAAAATATCCGAGGGCTACTTGCGAGGACACAATTTCCGTAAAACCGGTGAGTGCTTGGTAGAGGACGGGATAAACAAGACCGAAAGAACAAAATTTGTTTTTATCTTCTTCTTTCTCGAAATAAGAAAACAACAAAAAAGCATACTGGCTAACGCCGCAATAAGACCTCGCATGGCCTAGCCGCCTGCTTGTACCATAAAAAATACCGCATAGAATATTGTATAGAAATGCAGTATAGAAAATACCGTCTAAAAATACTGTATACAAAGAGCACCGCAGCAAGGATGCCGCACTTACCACCATTGTTTCAGGCAGTGGTTACCCCGGCGATGTGCTACGGGCCGTTCAGTTCCAGCCACCTGTTTACCTGATGACGCCTCTCCAGAATGGCCTTCCTCGGTGTGCCCATTGACGCATGGTTCCTCCCGGATCCATTCCTGCGACAACTTTCCGTCTTCGCCTTTTTCACCTCATGCGAAGCCACTTCGCCCATGCTGGAAGCTTTCCAGCGCGCCCTCTCGGGCCAATTCAATCACGGGTTGCCTAGAGCCATATCCGGATGAAACCATCTTTTTGTGCTGGAAACATGGGCGTGGCTTTGCCTCACCTGGAACTGCCACAGCAGGACAAAAGCGCCAGTCGGCAACGATCCACTTGGGGCTCGATACCACAGCAACGATGCCGAACTTACCACCGCTGTTGCTACAGGTAGCCTCGTATTAGGTCTAGTAATGACTGCCTTATCGGGGTTTCGTGCCTACCACAATAATTTGATCCATTAAACAGGTGTATCGTTCTTTTACATCGCTTGCGCTCTTGTTTATCTGGTATACTGCTTATGCGTTCCGGCGATGTGAAAGTAAACCTAGGTCCCATGAACAAGGCGGGTGCAGACGCGCTCGCTTCAAGCCATGAAAACTTGATGAAGGGCAGGCTAATTTACTTGCCGAATTGCTACTGAATTAGGAGAGGTGTGCAGCCGCCAAGAATGAAATTAAGCTTCTGAATGCCAGAATTGTAGCTTTGGAAAGAGGCAGCAAATCCGCACAGCAAACACCCGATGCTGCCACAACTACAACTAACTTGCGCAGTGTTATTGACCAGTTGTCTAAAATTTCGTCTAGGTGTGATAGCGCTGAAAATGGTATTCGACGCTCTAACCTTCTGTTTTTCGGGGAGGATTGAAGATGCCTCTAACGAAGACTCGCTAGCTTCCGAACAAAGAATAGTACAGCCCTTCTCAGAGAAGCTTAAATTACTATTGCAAACAACCACTTCGAACGAGTTCATAGACGAGGCAGGTATACTATCGTGATCAATATGAGCCGGAACACGGGAGCGCGTAGTAAATAGCCTCGAACCCGAGTGAGCACGATACGCGGATGGCGCTGTAGAAAACAGAGAAGAAAGGAGGGACGCTCTTCCGCTAACTGTTGGCACTCTCGCCTCGCTAGCGCTGCTACGAAACGGCAGCTGATAGCGTGTCACCGGCTGCTAGCGATGATAAGGCCGTTATAGCACGCAGAGCGTGGCAACGTGTTGCCCTATAGTTCTGCGCAAAATACCTATCTCTATCTCTCGAGGATCATCTGGCATTGATACCGGCTTGATATTGTAGCGCCTGTAATATCGTTCACGCGCAAGCAAAAGTAGTATGTTTTTTTTTATAGATGGCTTGCACTGACGTCATTGTAGCCGCCATGTTGGTGCACCGACACGATGATAAGCTGGGTCCGTAACGTCACGTGAAAGCTTTCGATAAGATGGATTGGACTGAAGTGCTCGTAGTCGCCATGTTGGTGCCCCAAAATGGTGATAAGGTGGGTGCGTGACGTCACGTGAAAGCTATCAATACCTATTTTGCTGTATCCGGGTGCTCGTGAACGGAGAGAAGTCGCACGCAGCAGTGGGTTGAAAAGCTTTATTGGGCGCTTGCACCCCCCCCCCCCCCCCCCCCCCCAAATAGTAACAAAATTTGAATGCACATAAAAAGTACCCCATTATATTATGAGAGTTATAGCTTGCCCTTTTCTTGTGCGTTTGGTGGGCTAATAACAGGTCTTGGCTCCACCGGCTTGACTGACGGGCTCCATTTTTTTCTGGCAGAGACCCGTAGAGAGCATCGATTAAGGTTGCGTCACCTTGAAGATGTTTCCATTCTACTTGTATAGCTTCCGACAGTTCATCAGTAGTCGCCAAGTCTAAGGGGAGCCTAGAAAGGTTAGCCTTCATACGTGCCCAAGCATGCTGTACGATATTTATGTCCGCATCCTTCGCGCACGATTCATGGCTCGTTACCCCTCGTTCATTTAAAAGACGTGCCACGTCCTGTGCTGTGTGCACGGGAGACAAGTCATGTTGGAATAGATAGTACCCATCCGGGTGTGGACCATTCAATTCATACGGGATCATCTCGTACTCCAGCAATGTGCAATACGCAGCACCCGTAAATCTCCCAAAGATTCTTACAAGAGGACTTGGGCCGTCACGCGACTGAGCCGTCCACGCGTTTGCTGACGCGCGTCCACTTGCGGCCACCTCCTTGATTTTCTACGAACGTAAGGGTGTGTTATCCATGCGGCACACTCTTTGCTGCTGCTCCAAGCGGCTAGAGAAAGTAGATTTGTCGGAGAATATGAGATATTTCCAATCATCCAGCTGCGGTGATCGACAGCGAAGTTCTGACGATCAATTTTGTTCGCACCTGTGAGAAAGCGCTTCTGAGCGGCGATGCTACTTCGGAAGGGGCTTCCCTTAGCCTTTGCCGTACCGTGCTGTCACTTGCAATGGCCAGGTCGAGAGTACTGCGCACGTCCTTCGCGCCTTCAAATGACTTCCCATTGACTCCAGCAACAATTTGTAGGTCTTTGTCCATCGTCTATTGTGTGGCGCATCTTTAATACGTCCTTCACTTCTGTATGCTTGGACTATCCCGTTGACGGTCTTCTACTGGCAGCCTGTCAAGGGAGCAATGTTGCGCTGCGTATAACCTTTCTTTGACAATTCGACGATTTCTTCCCGCTTATGCAAATGCACTCGCGACATCGTTAGGCGCTGAAACAAAGATGCTTACTAGGCGCGGGCTGCCGTGGTCTACTTAGACGCTTTTTTCAGGAAACAAAAAATAAAAGAGGCGTGCCAATGATCAGCCAACACCATCTAGATACAAGGAAGGCTTCTGCATCATGGCAGGCTAAGTCACGCCCGATCCCTGAGTAGTTACATAGCATGATGGATCATTGGATGTGGCCACGTGGGCTGATATGAACTGGTATCATCGCTTGCGGTCGGTGACACGCAATCAGCTGCCGTTTCGCAGCGTCGCTAGCGAGGCGGGAGTGCCAACAGTTAGCGGAAGAGTGTCCCTTCTTTCCCTTTTGTTTTCGACAGCGGCTGCCGGAAATTGCCCCACGTCGGGTTCGAGGCTATTTGCCACGCGTTCGCGTGTTCTCGCTCACATAGCTCACGATAGGGCAGTGACAGTATATGTCGGTCAATAATAGGAAAATTAATTGTTTTAAGGACAAAGAAAACATTCTTACGTCACCACGCGAAATCAAAGGAACACCATTTGCTCGCAGTGTAGATTTATCCCCAGCTACACCGCAGGCAACAAGGCATGCAGCTCATTGCATTGGTGAAGACACAGAAAAAAAAACAGTTAAAGCTAATTGTTCGCAAGCTGCGTGTTCAAACTCATAAATGAATTGCTGTAACACTTCCGAACATATCACAATATCTGAGATGAGCTCTTGTTAATGCACTGGCCCTGAAGATATGTAAAACAGCGAAGTGCATCGTTATCACTGCGGTTGTTTTCGAATTTTAGTATACAACAATATTTTCATTTGACATAAGACAGTCATCTGGAAAGCTTTTACTGCGCAGTACACGAATGGCGGGGCATTGTTGCACTCTATTTTATTGTATTTCTCTAAAAAAATCTATCCATCTTTGAGGAACTCACATACGCAGAATCTGTCATGAAAAACGGAAAAGTCGTGCGGCAGCAGAACTACAGAGAGTGAGCGATGTTTCGCTGGTGTATGCTATCGTTTGGATTCGCATAGAATTGCATCCGGATTTGAAAGAACAGATTGATATTTTGGCACTTGCAAACCATGAGGAGCTTGAGCAGTCGGGTTCTTTTCGCTGCGTTGGCCATTATTCTTCTGACAACAGAACATGCAGCCCGGTCATATGCACTTCCAAATAACGAGAAAACCCATCCCCTGGAAGGTTCACAATATGGATCCGGTAAGAATATCACGCCAGTTGTGCATCCAAACATGTATCTTCACTAAGATACATTGATAAGTGTCTGGATATACAGGGTGTTTCAGCGAGCACTTTCAAAATTTATTTAACGTTGTCTGTGGCAGATATCCCAATTATAGTTAATGAGCTGCTCTACTCGAAGAGGCCGACATTATTTCCACAAAAAAATTGAAAAGCATAATTGACTAAATAACAAAAATGCACTAATTCGGTTTTTATTGAATTAACTAATGGCCCATATTGCAATTTACAAATTGTAGCGGTGGAGTTCGCAAGGCGGATCCACTTGAAATTATATCTCAGGAAGACACCAGTTTCGAGATATTATTTCCCGAACTTTGCGGAGAAATGCATTGGCGTTCCAGTTACTGTTGTGCTTCAATGCATCAAGCGACGTTTTTTTAAGAAACTTACTTGAACGCCAATGCATTTCTCCGCAAAGTTCGGGAATTAATATCTCGAAACTGGTGTCATCCCGAAAATTCGCTTCTAAGTGAATCCGCCTTGCGAACTCCACGGCTACAATTTGTAAATTGCAATATGGACCATCAAGTACTTAGTTAAAACTTAATTAGTGAATTTTTGTTAAATATTCGATTATGCATTTCAATTTCTTATGCAAGTAATGACCGCCTCTTTGAGTAGACCAGTTCGTGAACTAGAATTGTGCTATCTGCCCCAGGCAACCTTTAAGAATTTTTGAAAGTGTTCGCTGAAACACCCGGTATATATATTGAAGCAGTACAACGTGATATACTTCAGGTATACAAAGAACAAGTTCCCTTTCGACGCAATACCTCTATTGAAGGAAAAAGTGCACTGCATGAATTGAACAGCGAGCAAGATCTTGCAATTAAACCTGCTGACAAAGGAGGTGCAATAGTGATTGTGCACAAGAATGACTATGTTAAGGAGGCCAACAGACAACTAGCTGAGTCTTGATTCTATCAAACACTTACATATAATCCTACTAAAGATTTTAAACTCGAGATCAAGGATAGAATCACCGAACTTGTAAAAAATAAGAAGATGGATACAAAAATCGGCAACTCTCCAATACTGCTCAATCCCGTAGCGGGAAGATTTGTTGTCTTACCTAAGATTCATAAGAAAACAACCAAAGCCGACCCATTGCTTGCGGTGTAGGCACTATCACTGAAAACATATTGCGCTACGTTTACGTAGCAGAATATACCAAGTACATTTTCGTCTTTCGTAAAGGATACCAATCATTCTCTTTCTGACATCCTCGACTTAGAAGTACCTCCTGAATGCTTACTCATTACACTCGATGTTAGTTCGCTGTACA
The DNA here is from genome assembly GCF_013339745.2 of Dermacentor silvarum. NCBI lineage: Eukaryota > Metazoa > Arthropoda > Arachnida > Ixodida > Ixodidae > Dermacentor > Dermacentor silvarum. The sequence continues at coordinate 7,798,190 of NC_051158.1, forward strand.
CAAATATCCCTCATTCTGATGAGATAAGGACCGTGCTATCACCATATGAAGACTCGGCAGCCGCTAAGCCTGTTGACTGCTACGCGCTACGGACACTTCTTAAGTTAGTTGTCGAACTAAACAAATTTGAGTTTGATGGGGTGCATTACGTGCAAGTAAGAGGAACTTCAATGGGAACGAGAATTGGTCCTAATTACGCCAATATTTTTATGGCTGTAGTGGAAGAAGAATTTCTAGCGTCTCGCAGCTAAAAGCCACTCTGCTACAAGTGTTTTATTGAAGACATCTTTATGCTGTGGCCTCATGGGGAAACAGATCTCCTAAAATTTGTAAGGGACTTCAATCGTCCTCATCCCACTATTACCTTTTCTCACAACTACTCGCAGGACAGTGTTAACTTTCTGGATGTAAGCGACTCACTCTCTGGAGGCAGATTAACTAAGAAACTTCACAGGAAGCCAGTATTTGCATTTCTATAGCAGTCATGTCAGACACTGCAAGACGGACATTCCGTACAGCCAAGCCCACCGCTTTAACTGTATATGTTCGAGCAAAGAAGATTTCAGTGCTAATTGTGCGCTAATGAAAGACGTCCTTGTGAAGTAGAAATACCCGGAGCAGATAATGATGATGCTGTAACCAAAGCTGCCAAGACTCAACCGTGCCGATATACTTAAAGCTAAACTACCTAATAGTGAACAATGCACAAATTTATTCCTTACCCACTCAGCGTCGATGCCGACTGAAGGTCCCAGCTTTCCTTAGAAAGCGCCATAATGTCTTGCACAAATCGATCGCCTTAAGCGCATATTTGTAGAACCGCCCCGTGTCGTGTATAGCAAAAATTAAAATTTACGCGATACTTTGATAAATCCTAGCCGTGGCATAGGCTGTATGCTTTGCAACAAATCGCGTTGCCAGGTTTGTCCTCACATGAGGACACAGAAAGCAATCAGTACCGCGTCAAACTTCATTAATACAAATCCCGGAGACGTTGACGTAAGCGTCGTGCGTTCTGTGCTGTCTCTGTGACGTAAATCAGTTAGATTTCTCCGACGCTTTTGAAGTTCTGCATTACCACAAGTTTACTTAGCAAGTGCTGAGGTGCAAGCGAGGTCTAGATAATGTGGGCGAGTGAGAGAGGTAATCTATTTTTCAACATTTAGTTTGTTGCCGCGCAGGCACGAGGACACGGACATAGAAGGCACACTAGACAACGCACAGCACTACGACTGTAATTTATTCAAACGCCGAAGGACTCTAGTCCAAGTCGCCGCTGTGAAAGTCCAGCTGGGTGCTCAATCTGGGTGTTCATTTTGAATGTTTAAACCTGTTTTGGGGTTGTTATAGGCCTCAGCACAGGCTAGACGTGAGGTCCTATCTCATCTGGTGGCGCGATCCAGCCCCGACAGGCTTTAAAGTTGAGGGTAAGTGGGGTGTTTGGGCGATGAAAAGTAAGAGGAGGGTGAGCATTTCTTCGTTGGCTTGTCCCACTCTTTCCTTCTAATCCTTCACGTGATTTTGTTCGTGCGCCTTCTTGCAGGGCTTGCACCCAAAGTTTCTCACAGCTGGGCATAAAAGGATGATTAATTTTCACGACTAATGTTCCTTAGGGACCGTCTTCTTCAGCACTATTTAGCTGACACTTCTTATTCATCTGTTACCCCACATTTTGTTCTATCAGAAAAACTACTGTACAAAAACTATGCTTCTTGGTAACAACTTAGCCGGTCACACTGCATAGAATAATGCAGCAAATGTGGAATTGTTCTGCTCGGTAAATTACATGATTTTTTCTTTGTTTGTTTAGACTGTTTTGTGGCCCTTCACTTTAGAGTTGTAGCGCTTTTATTCAAATAATTGTATGCACTTCTTTTGCACAGATCATGGGAAAAAACACACACCACCCCCACCACGGTTTGGAGCAGTTTTTCCAGGATGACATGTCTTGCCACTGAACGCGTTTTCAGTACAGGATACCTTTTGACCAAATTGACGCACAAAATAAAATAAGAACACCTCTTGATCGAAGTCTGTATTTTCCCATTAAACGTTATACAAGTCAGAAATTTACCAATGACTCTGCGGTACGTTTGTGTTCCAGCTTTTAAATACACGGCCTGGGATATTTTCATACCGTTCATGGTAGCGAACAATGACGTCGTAAACAAAACAGTCTGCTTTCTCATTAGCTTGAACCAAACATATAAAAATTACCTAAAGCATATCTGCAGCTTTCACTGCCTGTAGCTGGCGTGGCTCTACTCAGCATGGTGGATGTTAAGTTGCTCGCGATGCTGTCATAAGGCTGTAGGTTTGCAGAAATGCTGGCCCATTACACAGCAGCTTTCCTAAGATATGTGTTAGCGAGGATACCATGGAACCGATACGATTTTTTTGTAACTCGAGAAACTTCAGGTATGTGCATGAATTCAAGTGGGATAAACACTTAGGTGCATAAAATTGTAAACGCTACAAACGAGGCTTGTCATCGTCCTGGCCGGCGTGGTTGTCGTCCTTGGCCTTTCCACTTGCGCAAGGGTTAGCGCGAAAAAAAATTACCTTGTGCTTCCGCGCATACGGTCGTTCCATCGCACAGGACAGGGACGTTCCCACGAAGAAGGAGAACAGTGACCGGCATGGAAAGCACGAAGACGATGCTTATATTCATAGAAAATGCTTTTGGCTTCCTGGATCGCTCTGTAGTGTCCTGATTGAATCGAGGTGGTGGTAGTTGTCATTCTTAGTTTTTTCATTCCAATAAACGGGTTTGTCTTGCTTTCTTTGTTAGAAATATATTTATACGGCAAGCAGGCACCACCTTTTTATCCCTCAAGAACTGCTTTTCGCACCAAAATCTAGCACCTCCAAATATATTGCCCTAGCCCTGTGTTACAATGGGCCCATAATCCGGCATGGCACTGGACATTGGGTACCGGGTTTTGCAATAGAGATGACGTCAACAAGTGTAGTCTGCAGTCCAGAAGTGAAAAAATAAGACCATATGTTCTTAAAAGTATAGAACGTTAGACACACCTACAGGCAGTAGAACGGCCCATGCTTGCTTCGGCCTTGCATATTTGTTTCTTAACCTTGGTATTATTTGTGGAAAGAGTCAATGCTTACAAGGAACAGCACATATATGTGGTGTTGTTGTTTTGGCAATTGAAAAGCAGGTAAGCCGGAATCTGCGCATTGTAGCAGATTTTTGAAATTGACTACTTCCCTCAATGTTGTAGAATGAGCCTTGAGTCATGAAGATGAACCCAAACGTGAATTTAACATTGCAGAATAAGTGCAAGGAAAGATACTTCTCAATATTCTTATACTGCAGCCATAAACCAGGTGCCATAATATTGTAGTATAAAGTGCATTTCTTTCTTCTGTGCTTGGTATGTTCATTTGAACTGCTTTTAACCTTGTACCCTGTAAAAATGAAGAAAAATAAGTATAAACAGCAATACAGACTAGGGATACAAATTTTTAAAGAAGGTGCCTGTTCTCCAGAAACTCCTTGACTTTTTTTTTACACCGAAGCTATGTTTCAGCAACTTCAAATTGGTAGCTCCAAATAAACAAGTGAATGAGTTAATAAAAAAGAAACTCTGCATGCATCGAACGCTTTCTTGAAACCTTTTCTCGAAGGTGTACTGTTGGAAGGTTGTCCAAGGTCATATGACATGCAGCCATCATTAGAGCGCTCTTCTCAGCATTAGGCTGTGTAAATATTGTCCACCTTGATCAATTTTTTTTATTCAATCACATGTGTGAAGGTTACGCTGTCCCTACAAAGAAAGATTTGCGCACCTAATGACAAGTATATGTAGCGAACAACAGTAAGTATTGACAAACCGTTCCCCTTTGGTATAGCGTATCCAGATCGGCTCCACACCTCTTGTTTACTTTCCTAATAGTGACGACATCATAGGAAGTGGGAGAGGGTAAGGGGGCGGAATTTCAATAGATCTTATTAGATGGCAAAAATTTGAGAGGATCAGCGCCAATAGAACACAGACTACGAAAGAAACATGAACTGTTTGTAAAGTGTAGATCACCATAGACATAAAATCTGACGCATTTATGACCTGGGCACATCACCTTTACAGCAGCGGGTCTGGTAGGCTTGATGATTGCCAGAATATTTTCACTTTTGTGAATATGCCTTCTTCGTAAGATTTTTTCTTGTGCCAAAACTTGTTCGTAAGTTCTCATATTGAGTTCCACCCGAGTATTTTTTCTGAACCTTCCTGTAACGGTTCTCAGAGCATGACACACGGACATGAACACACACGAAGAACACAACAAACACATTAATAAACGGAAACCACTGCACAGCATCCCTGGTAAATATAAGTATTCTGACAATTAAGCTGTTCCTATGCTTTTATGGGCATATCGTTTAGGCAGTACCTTCTAACAAGTCAGCAATGAAAATTAATTGTTATTCAATCATCATCATCCCCTGCCATCATACCCCGTTGTCATTGCTTCATCATCATATATATAATAATCGTTAGCCTGGCATAATTATGCCGTCATGGTCTTACGATTGCCGTCATCTCATTCTCGTCATGACATCGCCTTCTAGCCACCGTTGTTGTGCCATCATCATCGTTCAATTGTCATCATTCTATTGTCATCCTTGCTTCACCGTTATGCCATCTTCGCAAACACTTGTTGCAGCCATCACGCATGCTCGCATTAGAACAATAGGACAACTCCGCACCTTTATACCTCATAGCTAGCGACAGATAGTCATCGCCCGATGGTTTCACTCAATTTTCAAGCACTTATTTAGCCAGCATCCACTGTGTGGGTGCTGGCTGCTCTTTCGGATGATGGCCCGTTTCCAGAGGTAGTGCAAACCATGACGGCTGGACTCGGCGGTCATGTAAGTGCGGACGCAATCTCGAACAGAAACGAATATTCGAGGGGCAGAATGCATGCAGATAATGTAAATTTCCTAGATATACTTGAATGTGGCGCTAAATACATTTCGTGAAAAGGGGACAGAAAAGAGGAGACAGTGAAGTGAAGACAGTCGCATTTTCATGAAATGGATTTCGCGCCACATTCAAGTATATCTAGGAAATCTCAGCACCAACTTGCCCAAGAAGAAGTTCTTTTGGCAGAGAATGTAAAATCCCGGAAGCTCTTGGATCCAGAAGAGAGCGACGCTGGGGTAAAACTTCCAACGTGTTACTCCAAGGGAATTAGGAAGCATATTAAGATTTGTCTTTGCTGCGACTTGCAACTTAGTCTGAACAAAATCAGCAGCTATATTGATATATATTATCGCGCCTGGATAACACTAGTTACAATTGCATATAGTGTAATCAGCTGGCCACCGAAGTCCGTACATGAAGCGGTCACAATTGGGCCTCGCAGAAGTCCATGCTCCAGAGATATACCACTTCCCACATCAACAACGTCATTCGCAGGTGAGCGAAATCATCGTCATTGTCTAGCTCACATGGCGCTATAGTAAATCAAATGAGGACGGACGCTCTTGTCCTCAATACACAGAATGTGTGTGCCATGCCTTAAAGAACGTTTGTGAAGGCATCACATGTGAGGCTGTGCTGCACTGAGCCCATTATATATGGGACATATAATATAACACGCGTCTCAAGCAGTGCCCCAAAAATTACGAGCAGCGTCTATTTGTGGGAAGATTTCCACTATGGTATCTCCCAGCCATCCGATTGAGCACCGAACCATATCAGAGAGGTTCAAAATCATAAAATGCATGCGGCAATGAGAGAAAGCACCACATAACAGAAGTTTTGCGTGATACTTCGGTGCCAATTAGGCTGGATAACTCTTCGATACAAATACGGGTCAAAAAGAAACAAACGAATACAAATACCCGGCCACCCTGGACCTTAGGTGCTTGCGCAAAAAAAAAAAAAATGTATTGGTGTCGGCCTATATCTTTGACGTCAAAATACAAAAAGCGTTAAAGTTGTGCTTTCTCGGGGCTGTTGCGTTGAGAAACCAAAATTATAAAGTGTCAGAACATGACAATTGAAATGGTGTTTGTCCAAGTATGTCTCATTGTTGAATAGCGTAATTCTTTTTGCAGCTTTTCATTTTCATCAAACGTTTTCCAAGTATTGCGTTCTAAGCCCCATATATTTATTGCAGAGTAACAATGCATTTGCCTGCATTATAACATGTGATTGCTTGAGTTCTTAGCTACCGGCTGCTAAGGATTGTATTGCGATAAGGCCTATTGCTGCAAGTCATCCTTATTCTAACCGAAACACACAAGCAAAAACATATTTATGCTTTAACGCGGCAGCTCTATACGCATATTGCCTATTTTAAGATGAAAAGGGGAAACCATAAAAGTGTTGCGTCAGAAGAAACGCGCGCTATAGGGCACATAAGAAAAGTATACAGTGTGCTGAAAAGTTAGCAGCCAATTGAATTTCAATAAGTTTGCTGCCCAAGCATCATGGGTAGTTTTAGCGATGTTAAACGTAACTTTTACAACTGTGCGCCTAAAAAAGGAGAAACAAATAAAGCTTCGACTTTCGATAATTTTTTACACCTGGCTTTATTTTGCCTGCATTTGAACGAGCGGTCCCTCTTTTGTGGCTTGACTTGGACTTCCCGCTAATAATATGTTACAAGAGCTCCACTGAAAAAAAAAAACTACGCTGCATGATACTACTACAAATAAACAGGGAAGTAGAAGAGCCTATAAACATTGTTTAGTAGGAAATCGGTATGCTCCCGAACAGGGCTGGTAAAATCATTTTTGCATTGCTTTTAAGTCCGACATTTAACTGATCATTGACACGGTTCACTACTGTTGCCATAGTTAAAATTAATATAAAGTAACAATCTCGAAGGACGTACGTTGCATTTAATATGTACTTAAAAAAAAAACAAAGAAAAAGGCACAACTATCGGCCCACCTTCCATGAAACCGGTTTTTAGACACTCTTCTTCGTCTTTACGCATGGCTGCAGTTCTCTTATTTATGTATTTATTTACTTGAAGTGGATTTTAAATACTGCTATACCAACAAGGCATAAACCAAAAATATTGCAATAATTAGAAAGAAAACAAAAACGCTGATAAAACATATACACGTTGATTCAGGGATCACTTTTCAAAAATTTTCAAAGGTTGCCTGCGGCAGATAGCACAATGTACCAAAAGGTAAAAAGGGCAGTTGGTCTGCAATTTTCTTATTGTTATCGCACCCTACCTACTTTCGCCGCGTCGTTTAGAAAGTTTATGAAGTTTTCCCACCTTCTAACACAAGTGTTAAAGAAGTGCGCACCCCTCACATGGGGCCGTGAACAAGCCAACTCCTCTTCCATTCCCAATTGTTTGGTCGCCACTCTGACCCATATGCCCGCACTGAAATTTGCACCAACGTCACTGGAGGAGCAAGTGGTGCTGTTCATAGCAATGGCAAAACGTTTTCGGTCGTCACTTTTTTTATTCGGGTCAGCTTTTTTAAGCTATAACTCTGAAGGCTAATTATCGGCGTTTATCCACGAATATACAGTATATACAACGAAAGGCTTTCGGAGTTTTTTTTTTACCGAATAAGTATTCTGGTTTTAGCATTGCCTCTATAATGAAGCGACGTAAAATGACTGAAAAGAAATGGATAGTTTATTCATCAAACTGGAACAGAAATGAAAGACCACGAACACACAAGTAAAGCGATTGAGCTGTAGAGTTCACACTGCAACCGTATATTTGCCTTCCGATCAAATCAAGATTGCCAATTCTGATTATAATAATTATAATAACCACACATATGTTTCCGCATGTTTTCTTCTTTAATAGGCGCGCTCTCTTTCCTGTTTATCACAACTAAATTTACAGAATGTCCTCTCAACGTTTACACTTCAAGCAGGATATATAGCTAAGGACGCGGAGTGCCTCGGTGCCTAATGTTTGGCCAAACAATCCAATATGATCGCCAGACAACCGGCCCCACTTCTTTGAGGTCAGTGCAGTGCAGATATTCACACAGCTCTTTCTGCAGGCCTTGAATCACGCAAGTTCCACACTCGCAGGCGTTTTTTTTGACCATTTTTTGGGGGGCAAAGCCGTTTGGCAAAAAAAAATTCAGCAGCATTACCGGGAAACAGCACAAAAAAAAAAACAAGAGAAGAAAGACGGATAGGACAGTGCTGTCCTGTCCGCCTTTCTTGAGTCGTTTTTTTTTTCGCGCTGTATTTGGTATGAAGCCACACCAACAAGCTCAAGTTTCGACCATTTTAAAGTAAATGCAGTAGATTTTTGATTTTTATCGTTTTCCTATCAGCTTAAAATAAAAACGCGGAAGACTATAACCTATAAGAGAGGCTTCATGGGGGGCGGGCAGTTTTAGCCACGTGGGCGATTTCACCTGCGCTTCCAGGCGAGGGGGGGGGGGGGGGGGCAGAGTGGTACGAGGTTTGGCGTCAGCTGCTGAGGTCACTCCACGGTACCAGCGTGTGTGACGGGGATCACTACTCCTGCAAGGGGCCAGGGCGTCACGTCGAATCAGTAAGCTGGATGTGACGCTCCCTTGGGCCTTGTAGCCGATGACACTGGGAGGCACGACTTCCCCGCGACGAAGAGCCGCTCTCGCCGTTGGTGGAACCAATGCGTGCAAAGAAGAGCGTAGTGCCGTGCAAGACGGTGACGATGGCTACGATATGGCGCCAGAGTAGCGCGCGTCTTCGGTATGGAAACGGAGCACTGCATGAGCTGCATGGCGGCTTCTGTGAGTCGTGTCCACGTTGCACCCACGCGCTGCCTCTCCCGATTAGTGAGGCGGTCGCGCCACACTTCGCTCCGTTTGCAATGTGCCGCACAATACAGATTATCTGTGCCAGCTACGCTACTCACAGCTTTCTCTTCATAATAAAAACTGTGTACCTGTATTATCATAATACAAAATATTGACACGCGAAATGAAAAAAAAAGGTATAGAGCTGCGATCAAATTTCGCATTAGGGAGTACCGCAATCGTCGGGCAATTTTTTAATACTCCAATCATTTGCGGAAAGCTTTGAATGGCAGTGAATATTCACCGTGACGTTATTTAAGAAGACCAGAAGTCATAGTGGCCTCATTATGCATCAGTGAAGAACTCTCAAGAATAAAAAAAAATATTGTGATAATTTTTTTGGATAACAAAATCCATGGCAATGCGTGTCACACGTTTCGCGTGCAGTATTGTTACACAACAATAAATAAAAACGACTAGCTGATTTCAATTTAAAGTATCAGTTTAAAAACTGTGCCAACTATATCGAAACGTGGGAGGCCATTTCTAAAACAATGCTGTCGCTCTTGCAGATTGGCACCTATGAACTCACTCGAGCTTGCTCCCACTCAGACTCATGGGTTGATTTGAAACAGGGTGAGCCACAGTATGTCGACTTATGAGTGAGTTTGTCGACCGAGTGTTGCAACTGCGCCGTAGCATTTAACTCATTCTTACCATATGAGGTAGAGCACTGCACGGGGCGATTTTTGCGGCCCGGGCCCGGCCCGGGCCCGTTTTTACATTGGGCGGCCCGCCCAAGCCCGATCAAAACTTTTATGGCGAGACCCGGGCCCGACCCGGGCCCGGAAATAATCTACGTTACCCGCCCGGCCCGGCCCGCCACCCCTTTACCTTAAGCCCGAGCCCGGCCCGAGCCCGACTAGAAACCGGCCCGAACCCGGTCTGAGACCGAAAAACACATGTTTTTCAGAGTTGAGAAGCCCGAGAATAACTCGCAGAAAGCCCGAGCCCGGCCCGGGCCCGCGTCAAAAAACCTGAGCCCGGCCCGGGCCCGGGTCAAAAAGCACACGCCGTGCCCGAGCCCGGCCCGAGCCCGTGAAAAAACTCCTCTACCCGGCCTGGCCCGGCCCACGGGCCGGGCCCGGGCTTTTGGGTAAGCCCGAGCCCGTGCAGTGCTCTAATCTGAGGAGCATTGTTAGGGGGAAGCAATATTTATGTTTATCAGGCATTCAAAAGGGTCAGAATGTCTTTTATGTATAGTGACAATGAAACACCAACCTGAGAGAACTTACAGAAAAAGTGAGAAACACAACGCCAGCAGCGAATTGTGACTGAATACATTTTCTAATTGCTTGATATTTTTTACAGTGTAAGGTATAGCAAACATCTGAATAAAACAAAATTGAAGATATTCAGTATGATGATCAGAGTTTTATTCGTCTTATTGAAAATACATGATCAGCTCTAAGCAGGGAAGTAATTTTTTATAACTGAAAGTAACAATCCAAGAACGTTCAACTCAAGCACACTTAGGTTTTATAGAAAATAAAATAAGTACAACGGAGCAACGAATCTTTTAAAGCTTCTCAAAAATTGTCTTACTTAAAAATAGCCCATCAGCTGTCTGACTGACTCAGTATTATGTAGCAGACTCACTGACTGAGTAGGTGCAGTGAAGGGCTCCAGACTAATTTTAACTACCTAACCGTCCGTAGTGTTTAACTACCCACATTCCCGGCCTTTACAGTATACAAAATCGAAAGCTATATGCGTACAGAATAAAACACTTACAAGAAAGAAAAAAAATATATATTTTTGGTGAGTAAAGTGGGTGATCGCTTTGAATATCACTCGGTGAGTTTCAAACAATATGTTCTCCCTTCAGTTCATTGTGTTAGTGTGAAATATAGCTTCACGATATTTTTCCGCCTTATCGAAACACAGCTTCGAAAAAACATGTGCCAAGTTCTTTTATTTGCGCAGTGCTTCGAGACAGTTGTGCGATATGCAGTGGGATTCCCCGAACGCTTCATCTCACCTGAAAGCGCATTGACTTAATACGACTGTCAGCTGATCAAGAACTGACTGCTGGTAGAAATGTCAAACAGCAAATCGGTACGGAAATAAAAAAATTACGTGAGAGAGCTTGTCGAATAAATACAAAAAGATATTAGAGAGCAAGAGCGACATTTTTTTGTACTTTTCGAAATTCACACAGCTATCTTCAAGTGCAAGCTGCAACTGTAAACAAATTTTGTGCTTGCGAACAATGACGAAGAACTCTAGCTTTGGCATTCTGGTCATTCTGGCCATGTGTACCTTTTTTGCAAGCATAAAAAAACACAGCAATTCATCGCTTTATCACTTGGTTTCTCCGTTGCAGCAGTGGTGAGACCACAATATAAGACAGAAAATTCGATATCCGATGGATATCCGATGCAGTGAAACGGATACAGCTTTCACAAACTGTTCCCGGCGGAAATGGAAGGCCTCCCGGTAATGGTGCGTAAAAGCTGTTTGGGACCTTGACAAAGCTTAAACACCCTGTTTTATTACTCCCGCAAAAGAGCCGGTGTCCTTGCGTTGTAGTGTGCGTTAAAGAAGCCCAGGTGGTCAAAATTAATCCGGAACCCTCCATACGGCGTGCCTCATAATCAGAACTGGTTTCGGCACGTAAAACCCCAGAAAGAAGAAGATACCCGGGGCAGCGATTGCGCATGAACTTGATGGAGAACAATGATGAGTGCATAGACGCGTTTCTTCGGTCAGTTTAGGCACTGCGATAACCTCATGAAAACGGATTTGAAACGCTATATGCTACATACGGCCTCATATGCGCTCCGTTTTTGCAAGTAGACCCTTTGACGTAATTATAGCTGTTTGTGTCTTTCGCAAGACCAGCTGATTATGTCCGACAGTTCCTGGACTTTGTCGTCAATCCCATACCTAGATCGATGTGTCTAATGTGGAGTTCTAGTTGGAAAACGCACGGTGACAACACAGTCATTATTAACGGCTATATTGGCTGTCTGATTGGGTGTCGAGAACTAGTTAGCGTGTTTTTTAATGTATACCCGTAAACAAAACCCGGACAAAAGGTGTTTCTGTGCTTCTTGAAACGGAATGCCTTTTTGTAGTTTATTTTTTCAGATATATAGTGATTATAACGCTTAAAGAAGAAATTGAACCATAGCCTGCAGCAGCTACTGCAAATGGTGTTGCGTTGGTGTCGCAAGGGGGATCCTGATAAGAAACGTGTTCTGCCCATGAGTGACCAACAAAGCTGTCGCTTTATAGACCGTAGGCATCAATCGTCAAGTACAGATGACGTGGTTGACGTGGAATATAGTGGTCTAGATCGACCAGTCACTCCTTTTTACCACTGCGCAGGCATGTGAAGCTTCCAGTATGGCTTGTTCAGTTGCTTTCTGCTGCTGATGTTCTTTAGTTACTCTCTGAAGGTTCAAGGTGGCACCTATTATACTGTGGAGCATGGGATGGTTTTCTTTTTTTCTACGTTTATAAAAGCGCAACAAACCATCATCATCATCAGCCTATATTTATGACCTCTGTCTTATACCAAGAGATCTGTGTGCAAACTATGAGATCCATAAAAACGCCTCGGAATTTAAAGCTTTCCAAAACACCATACTTGTAAACATTGCAGAAAAAGAAACCTTAATAAACTAGAAAACATAAAAATGCATAGCCTGGCCATGGGTGATGTCTTACAGTGTAAGAAGGTGTTGTGCCCAAATAGATTGAATTAACAAAGAAGTAAAGCTATGCAGTTCAAGTGCAAAATAATTGTGACTGACATAAAAGCAAACTTTGCATGTAATTTTCGCGTTATACGGTGATGTTTAGAAGTGTTTTCAAGATTAGAATATTGATATTAGCGCGAATAATAATTTATGTTGCTGACATGATACCTTCTTTAGACTGGTCACTTGTGGCTAAATTTTCAGTTGCCGGTTGAAATGTTGCCACGAGCAGGACTGATATTTTAAGCATGCATTACAAAATTACGGGTACAAGGAACACACAAAGCAGCACTGCCCATGGAAGACATCCAGAGTGGCAAATCGGCTTCCTTTTCACTACTGTATGAAACGCTCAGACCTAAAGCGTCTCACAGCACATTATCAACGTGTACAAAAATTAAGCCACTACAATCAGAAGCATGCTCCATACTAAGCTCTCAGGAATGGTGAAAATTAAGACTGATCGACTTAAAACCATTTGACGCTGCTATAATTAGCCATACGTGTGTTTTGTTTTGAAATTGGCAAGGGGAACGAGGTTGTAGATAAATATCGGAAACAGCTGCACACGGTCGAAGGACAATGACTCAGACAACTGGAGTGCTGACTCACAACTGAATGTTTTCTCGCATACAAGATTCAGTACACAAACACACAGACAAGCGCTGCATACCAGATATACAAGGCGCATAGAAAACCAGGCCAATGATGAATTTGACTGCCCTGATTTGCAAGTTGAAGGACATATTGCTCTCACATGAGGCAGAGTCTATGCATAAGGTGTGCGTCAACTAGTTTCTGTGTGCTTGGTTCAAATGTTTACATGGAACGTTAGTTTTCTGAAACAGGACACAGCAATGGCAATTTTAAAATGTGTGGCCCTAATTTAACCTGCTTTTTTGACATCAGCGTAGCATATACCGAGGCGAACGTTACGACAGTTCCCCGGTTGTCTATTGCACATTTTTTTTAACGGTAAACATATCACGTAACTGGGCGACTCCTTAGATTAGGTGGCTGGGTGACTCCCTAGACTTTCCTTTATTAAATTGGCATGTTCTCTCAGGCAGTCGCTGATACAGCTGCGTCTTAGGGCGATGTATCAGGTGGTACACAAGGGAGTAATTTCGTACACTAAGATATGGGCCCAGTCAACAAATTTTAATCTGTGTTTCTTATCACATTTCCATAGGGGCCCTTATATAGTGCGATGTTCACAATAACACTTAATGAAAGTCGACGCTTCGCTCATTCTTGTTTTATATCGTCCTGTCTTGTATGGTATCTCTCTATCTTCAGGTACAGTCGTCATCAATATAAAAGGGAACAGTAATCGTTTTTCTGAACGACGATAGCTCGCAATACGTGGTTTCAAATCGAGGAACTTGATACATAACCGTAGGCTTAGTATCATTGGACACTTTTATCGAGGGCATGTGCGGTATGCCCCTATGGGTGTTTGAAAAAATGAAGGTGTTCCCTTTCTATTGATGACGATTGCACCATCGGGCCCATGCCCGTACTCATTAATAGGAAATACAACTGCCAGGTATGCTTGATATGACACGTGGTTTCGATGCCAGCTTAGCTGTTACAAGATTAGCAATTTTACTTAATTGATTCTTCACCGAAATGTCTACTCAAACGCTTTATGTTTAGTAGCGACTTTCTTTACACCATACGCCTCATTCTATGTACATGCAAGATAGCCGCAAATATTTTTGAGGTGTCTCGCATTCCTTTATTTGGTTTACTAGGCCTTCAGGAACTAAACCACCAGTGGATTTTGTACAGATGGTCTCCTAGAAACAACTGCAATGTAGCAGAAAACTGAATTAGTAAGATGTTGCCGGACTTGTTTACCCAGAACCTCCATATTATTGGGTAATATCTTTTCTCGGCAATTTCGAGTGCGTCAACGATTGACAATAAATTGGCTTGGCCTCTCTAGTGTTCCATTGCCGAGTATACGGCGTAATGTGAACACTAGCTTATAAATCTACGAGGTGGTTTCATTAATGGTAAACAAGCTAACCTAGAAGGTCGATTTCAATATTTCTAAACAACATACCTGGAGAGCCTAAAGCGTTGATTATTAGGTGCACTAAGAATATGCCCACTGGCTGTTCAAAGTGTTGCTATAGTGCATTTTTACTATGAAAGCTAATAATCTTCTTCTGCCATTTGGACATTGTTTCGTCAAGCAGAACTTCTCAGATCACGCCCTTTCAGGGTATTTACAGACGCACCGTGCAGCGCTGTGTGTAGACCCTTTCAATTAGAAGAATTTAAAACTAGTCAGCTTTTGACTCGCCGGAGAGCTTCAATGTTGCACTGTGCTGAAAATCGACGTTACAGACTTGTGTTATTCCCTTCCACAGGTACAGATGCTGGCCGTAATCAAGCATTGATTGAATAATGGAATATATTGATACATCGGCCGGGCCTGGCCAAACAGCACAAGACGTATGGTAATAATAAAGTATTTCTTATCAAAACTGTGGACGTAACGTGGCTATAAAGACGCCTAAGACCCATGACTATAAATGCGTAAAATAGATGTTATAAAAGCATGGCACTGATAAACGAGGTGTGACATGAATATAAAAGACATATTGCGAAGTAATCATAGGCTAACAATCTAAGGAAGTACAAGTCTAAAAAATCGACTCGTCATCCCAGCCCTGCGAACGTGGATGTCCGGCGAAGCTGTTGAAAACCACCACAACAGCTGAACCAGAGAGAAAAAGGAAGACAAAGAGAAAGAAAGAGAAAAGGAAAGAAAGAGAGAAAGAGAAAGATAGAGCGAGAAAGAGAGAGAAAGATAAAAATATGGAGAGAGGGAAAGAAAGATAGACAGAAAGAGAGAAAGAAATAAAGAGAGATAGAAAGAGAGAGAAACAAAGTCACCACGAAGGTCACAGAAAGAAAGAGAGAAAGAGAGAGGGATAGAAAGAAAGAAGTAGAGAGAGAGAGAGAAGGAAACATAAAAAAAGAAAGAGAAAGAGAGAGAGACAAAGAAAGAAGTCACCACGAAGGTCAGAGAAAGAAAGAGAGAGACAATAGAAGAAAGAGAAAATAAAGAGAGAAAGAGAGAGAGAATGAAAGAGAGAAAGAAAGAAATAAAGAGGGAGAAAGAAAGATAGATAGAGAGAAAAAGAGAGAGAAAGAAAGAGAGAGAGAAAAAAAGAAATTCACCACGAAGGTTATATACACACACGCCAGCTTCGCTTACCCCCATTTTCTCGACAGGGGAAGTGCTGGTGATTGTTTAATGCGAAGGCATTATATGGCCCATGAAGCGGAAAATTCGGTGAGCGTCTGGCGTTAACATCCGATGGTTACAAAACCCGCGTGACCCAGTGATGACGTCACATTTCCGGCACTCCGCCCGCTGTGGTTCGCACTGCGAAATTCGGCGGTGAACAGATACGGCGTCAGACGGACGCCGTGGCCCACATAGACACAAAAAATGACTGTGCCCAATTCAAAAATTGAGTTGACCCATGTTCAAAACCAACCTGGCCCATACCCAAAATTTCGGTGGCCCAACCTCATGATTGACTTTGTCCAATTCGAAAATTCAGTTGACCCATGTTAAATACCTACCTGACCAAAATTGACTCGGCCCACCCCCTAAATTGTGATTTTGCGCAATTCGAAAATTGAGTAGACCCACGTTCGGAACTGACCTGGCCCACTCCCAAAACCGACCTGGCTCACTCACAAAATTGACTTGACCCACCCCAAACATTGTGATGACCCACCACGAAAATGGGCTGCCCAATTCGAAAATTCAGTGGACCCACCTTCAAAACCAACCTCGCCCACTACTAACATTGATTGTCACAATTCTAGCACATTTCCAAGTGAAAAGTATCGCGCGGAAGGGTCTTATTGCTTTCGCATTCAATGCACGTAAGGAGATTTACGTGCATCTGTAACTTTTTTCTCCGTGAGGACGATGCCGCGAAAAATCCCGACCAACTAGAGGCTAACAGCTTTGATGTTAAAGCTTTGGTAACGCGTCAGGGACCAGCGCATTTCTCGAAGTTATCATTCTGTGCAACGTCATTTCCTGCTCGCGGACCTTCTGCTGTTTTAGTAGGAAGCATTATTTTCCGTGTCAAGCCAGCTTTTTGTGTCCCGTCGTTTTCTTGGGTCAACGAGCAGCCAACAATAGCCAGTTTTTTTTCAAGGATGAGAGCAGCGGGCGTTTAGGTTAGCAGTGGCTCGCGGGAAGACGGGGTGAACCGCCAAGCGCGTTGACTGAGAGTGGTGTCGATGCGCTGCCTTGAATAGAGGCGTAAAGTGAGCGTCCAATTTCCCTCGGGCTACATTGATTGATTCTGATTCTTTATTGGTTCATCACAACACATCTGATGGAGGCGAAGAAAAAATCCACTCAAGAATGGCATGAGGGAGTCCTTCGCCCCCGCACTGACAAAGACAGCAGCAGAGGCACAAGCATTTTGTTTAGATTGTCGTACACTTTGACGAGCCATCTTATTAAACACAACATTGTCATACACTTTGAAGAAACAAACAAATTAAACACATTGCAAATTTTTACTCTACACAGAGGGCCATGCATTAGCATACATCACTCAACATCAGCATCATAAAGCAGCACAACACTTGTATTCTGGCATCGTGTGTTATAGAGCGTCAGCTTTGAAAAGTTTGAAGGTTTAGATGCAATATTAGAGCGCTTGGTGCGCTCGCTCATTTGCTCGTTCGTTCGTTCGTTCGTTCGTTCGTTCGTTCGTTCGTTCGTTCGTTCGTTCGTTCGTTCGTTCGTTCGTTCGTTCGTTCGTTCGTTCGTTCGTTCCTTATCACTCGCTCGTTCCTTCGGGGCCGTAAAACACGAGGTAACTGGAAAACGACAAAACGCCTGTATGGCCGCTGGGACCCCAGCAGCTGGACGAGCGTCAGCGACTCATGTTGCAACGATTAAAGCATTACTTCGCATTTCGTATGTGAAAATTTTCTGTCGCGATTTTCCTTATTTATTTTAGCTTTCTATGAAATTAAATAATGACTTGCGAGTCAGCACTTGTATCCATCTTTCTTTCTCCATTGTTGCCTTCACGACTGAGCGGGCTGATATGTACAAAAAAAAAACAGGTGCCCTTTTGATTTCAGGTTTTCGCTGCGCTTGTGCATTACAATTTTCTGTATGCGATTGTACATGCGTAGTAGACATCTGCTCAGCACAGCGCATTCTCCAACACACCCATTTTTCGCTGCGTTTTCACAGCCACGAAAATCGACTTTGTCTGTCAATATTGCATTACATAGCCGTTGGCTTTGTATGTATTGCATCTCTATTGTGTGGCAAGTTTCGTAAGTTTGCTGCGGAGTTGCCATGAAGCATACGTGCAGCTCCATTACAAAATAGGCTTTGCCGCTGCTAGGTGTTTAGTGACATATGTTTCGAGGACAATTTTAACTCGTGCGATAAATAAAATTCAAAAGTGATCGTCTGTTTCTTTTTTCGACCATCTTTTCCGCTCGCAACAGTAAAGATTGTGATCATTTCTGATCTTTTCAGTTATTATGATATACACGTATTTTTTAAGCTTGAATAGTCTCAGTGACAGATTGAGACATGTAAAGAAAATATTTAAAGGCTCTCAGATGCAGAAAATAACAAACCAATTACCTGTAAACAAATCCGTGCAGAAAGCATCATTGACATCAGGGCGTAAAGGCTAAAGCACCATAACTTTTTGCACTTCCAATTTGCACACGCAATGTGTTTCGAAAAAAAAAAAAAGAATCAGCGCCCAAGCTCTCCTTACAGATGGTTAACCGTCGAAGCTGAAACGTGCGGCCCTGGTGTTAATCACTGGGTTAATCCTGACGGTGCAATAAAGTATTTCTCAATTATTCGTTACGTCTTTGTGTTTCTTAATGAGGTTACACACAGGTTCGGCTGCGACGGAGAAAACGACTTTACTAATGGTATGACCGCAGTCCGCCGTTGTCGCATTGCCACTTGCGATTCTTCAAAATCAAATTGCTTCGAAATTAAATCTCTGCGTCACGTAAGACAATAAATGGCTCATACCGCCGCAAACGCGGCCTCCCCATTACGACGATAGAGGAGAAGTGACATTCTACGCTGGAACGATAAGCGGGCAACGGGTCCAGCTGCGCAAGAAGACGACGACGGCGAACGTGGGAGCAGTGGCACGAGCGCGTTCGCGCGGTTGGGCCGAGTGGCGCCAACGAGTCAGCTGTGGAAGAAGACAACGACGCTCGAGCCATTGCTAATAAGGATAGTTTCTGCCTACACCCGACAGACGGAAGAATCGGTGAGCCATATACAGCTTCGCTGTAAGAAAATGATTCGGGCGAATGATCCCTGTTTTGTTGCCTAGTATTCTTAACAAAAGACCTTAATTTACCATCTTTTTTGCAGATATATTACTGAACGTTGACACTGTGTTACCCTCGTAGGCATATTTATAAAGTTACAGAAGTATTTTATTTCAAAAGTATTGATTATCTGTTTTGACCGCGTAGAAATATTTAGAAGGTCCATGTTCCAGCTTCCTGTCATAACACGGTTTAAATCATTGCTATATGCCCAGCTTTGGCACTGAATCAGAATTTGTTTTGAGATTCGGGGCTTTTGTGCCACTAGACTTCACGAGAAAAAAAATCCGTATCAATTTGCGAAACTTTCTTTTTAATGCTATCACGGAAGTCCATAGATAGAGCGACGAACACTCTCGGTAAATCAAAATTATTCATCAAGAACCTTATATAGATGAAAAAATTTTTATGACGCCGGAAGCCAATTTGTTTTCTGCCATAAATATTACGCCGCGTTCTGTCTTAGACCAACCAATTACATAATGGGATACATTTCCTTGAGGTCAACCAAAGTCAAAATTGGCTAAAAACGTCAGGGGCGAAAACGAATGCACCTCGCAGAGGAGAAATATATTCATTTCTCCCGGCATTCATCGCGGAATGTACGCGTGGTCCGATAAATGCGGGCGTTGGTTTGGATATTTACGCAGCAGAAATACAAATGTGGCTAGAATAATCCAAATACCAAAGTTGTATATTTTTATTATTTATTTATGGGCAATTAACGTACCCTCGATCAACACAAAAACAAGCAGTGATACTTGGACAATAAGTATGCGAGAAAAAAATTGTTTTAGCTGCAACTTCCTCAACTCGTATTTCTAATTCCTCCCTTCGCTTGTGTTTATAGCAAACGCTTTTAGTTCTTGCACTGCTAACCCTACAATATTTTTGAAATTGTATTTATTGCGCGTGTTCTTCAGTTCGAATAAAATCGTTTGCAGTAGAGTCCTATTGCAGTCCTGTGAAGCAGGTGGAGATAAGGGCATAGCAACGAAGACTGATGTTTTGTGAAAATGTATTGTTCCGCAATAATAAATGTCTTGTACCTAAACCTTGTTTTCGCTCTAAAGAAAAGTTCCCCAGAAAACGGAAAGCTACAAAAAGCATTAAAGTTTCAGCAATGACACCTTTTCCAAAGAAAAGTATAGGGAAGACAGTGTTGCAAGCAACAGCAGCCACCGCACGTGTTGGCACCGTCGTTCTCTTGTTTCCTAACACAAACAGCTTGAAAAAGCATAGCACGAGCGCTCTTTGACATGTGATGACAAAAACATGGGCTGACAAAATAGATTTGATTTCCCCACGAACGCAAGACTTTTCCTCTGCTTAGCCCTCATGAGCTAGATTTGGTGATTTGTTTTAACACTTTAATGACGGCAGATATAAATACCCGAAAACATTGCTTATTTCTATGTAAATGCCCCAAAAACATTTAGAATAAGCATACTCAACAAAAATATTTTGCAGAAACGTTTTTCAGCAATTAGGGTAAAACCCACAAGGAGAAAACTGGTAGCGAGCTTCTCCCAAAGCCACTTATGGCTTCATTTAGAATTTGTAGTGAGAACACTTGCCATACGTGAGCCATACGTGTACATTTTATACGCTTTACATCATATGTCTTGCACCACTGTAGCTGGATGCTCTGCATCGGTGTCTCCTTTGACCATGCTTCCAAAGAACGCAAGTCGCGTCCGACTCTTCTTCCTCATCGAGTGCTCCTGCTCTAAATCAAGAGATGACTCTTGTTGCCACTCGTTCAGTGTTAGTCGAAGACATTCAGCCAGTACCTTCGTACTCAATATCAAAACTCATGAAAAAAGATTTTATGAAGCGAAGCTGTATGTGCTAAGGCTGAAACACCCGTGGTCTGACCACAGAAACCCTCCGGCGGAAATAAACCTATCGAAAAACCCTATCCAAAATACTTATCGAAAACTTATCGAAAACTGGCGTCTCGTTCACTTGGTATACACCAAAATTGGCATGGAACGGTACGAATGTATGACTAACATGACTGATAGGTCACGACACCAGTAACGCCACAATTCGTCAGTTACGTCCTGATTAACGAAAACAAAATCACGTGTGGCGCATACCAGCATTAGATATGCGCGTGTGAGCCAGGGACAAGAAAGAGAGAAAGAAAGAAAAAAAAAGAAGGAAAGAAAGAAATCACGTGTGACTCATACCGGGGCTGCACATGTCAGCTTCGCTGGTTCACCATTTGTACAAGATGCATGGGTGGTGATTGTTCTTTTTTTATTGCGATAGCAATTACATGAGCACTTCAGGTGCATTTCCAGCATCGTCATCGCCATGTTGCTCCGTACAAAGTCTAAGTGCGACACGATCGTAGCCACGCGCCTTGAGCTCTCTGCGTGCTGGGGTGAGCCGTGAATGGTGGCTTGATCTCGAGCGCGCAAGGCAGGGAGCGCGCCTTCTTCCATCGGGCAAAATACACCGAGGGGATGGGGTGCGTTCTACGCCAGCGGTGGCCGTGTATGGCGCAGCTGAGCGCGACCGCGCTGGCCCTATCTTGAAAGCTATCTTTGAGGGCGCAGATTCTAGGCACGCCGAGGGCTCAGAGCGTCGTGTGCGCTGTGTTCTCGCCGCTTATTTGCGTTGAAGCGAGAGGCATCGCGAAGGTCAATTCGCTCGCTGGTGCCGCCGCGCTTCCTCAGGCCAGCGTTTTGACCGCGACTGTTCGCGGTCATCGAGTTAGATGTGTTCGCGTTTGACTGTGCGCGCGTGACACCATGTTGCCTGTCATTCAGTGTTGGACGAAGACATTAAGCCAGAACGTTTGTACTCAATACCAGAACTCAGTAGGATATTTTTTTCTTGTATGATGCCTGTAGGCAACACTAATCAATAAAGTGTTAGCATTACGTTCTATGCCTCAAAAACTAAAATAAAAAATCACTTTCTTAGATGATTTAGAACTACGGATTTAAGAGCTTTGACACCGATGCTTTCCCACTAAAGCCCATGCAAGCCCATTGCATTTGCAGGAAAATACAACAGCTATATAAGTTTACTTCTTCAGTTGGCAAAACAGTCTTACAGGTAATATTTAGATTAGTGTCATAAAATATTCAACCCTATCATGGTAGGGACAAAATGTTAAAGCTGTCCTTGTAAGTACCGAGCGCGGTAGAAACACTCTTCCTCGATCATCCCCCTGTTTCTTCGACAAAGAAAACGAAAAGGGCGCTGTAATCTTAATATCCTAGCTAAACGGCTTTAACTGATTACAACAGTGGCATAGTATAACGTATATAATCTTTTTAATTAGTTATTTACTTATACCAGGAAAAAAACACACAACGGTAAACGAAAACATTCAGTGCCATTCCAGTCTGTGAAGGTGGATGACCAACGAAGCTGTGTATGTGGTGATTGACAGTTGACGGCGAAACGTTCCAGGTTTGCGGGATCGGGGCCACATGGACTGTTCGCATTTCATTTCGCCTCATGGTCCTGGCGTCCGCGGCCCGCTTCCCGGGACCAGGGCGGATTTTTCTTCAACTGCGAGGCTTTTCTTTCGAGGAAACCGTATGGGTTTCCTTTGTAACAATTGCTACGATTGGGTTGATGTCTCATTTTCCCTTTAATTCTTGTGCTTGTGAATGCAAAATTCGGCCCAGATGGAATCATCATAGCTACTATTTCCGCACAAGTTGTCAAAATGACGTAACGTTGAACAAAACGAAGTTGAATGTTTATAAACATGCTAATGCCGTATTTCCTTTGGATGTATAACAGTGTTCTGAAATCCTGAAATTTAATTCTCGACTTGAACTTATCAGCAGCTTCGTGTTTTTTTATTGTTGTTTCAAAATTAATTGATACAAATATGTGTACCTTACTGTACTCAAGTCCAGCAATCTGGGACATCGACTACTGCGGCGAAGCCGACCCTGGGGCGATTCGGTTGGCGTAACTCTAAGGGAAGCATTTTTTAAAAATTGATTACTGAGCAATGGCTCGTTTTTCGCGATTTGCACTTTAGGCACTAAATCCCGACAACGTTCTCACGGTATATGTCGAGTGTAGTCTAATTCCACTGGCTGGATTTTTTTCCTGGGGCACTTTTGAAGACCCATTGAAAATGCATGGGGTGATTTTTAAAATGTAGTTTGCAGCATAGTAAAACCTCATCCGCTAATTGCACTCTAGTGGCACATACTTTAGATCTCTCTATATATGTAGGTCCAGTTTGGTTTTAATCCGCTGGCTGAATTTTTTTCCTGGGGCGCTTTTGTTTGGCGACTATGCGGTAAAGCATCTCTACAGGGGCAAAAGATTCGTCCGCCGTGGAATTGATGGGAAAGAGCTTGCGGACCATATCAGAAATGGACACGAATGTGCAGCTGTGATGTATATTTGAGCCGTGACGTATAAGGAAAGATGATGGTATTAGATTCTGCAAAAAGGAGCGGGCCAAACGGCTTTATGGAGTGCCATTGAAGCGCGAAGCCTGGTTGCGCGCCCCCCTTTTTCTCAAGTTTCGGTGCATGGTAAAGTGTTTCATTTGGTATTTAGAAAGATAAGGTGCTTAGACAGATTTAGTATTAGTCAAATTTTTGACACAAAAGGACATCGCCAAATAGAGCACTTGTTACGTGTGTTTACGTGTAACTTGTTAGGTGTTTACTTAATGTGTGTTTAGCGCAATGTGCCGACAATGCGAAGGTTTGAATATTATCAGTGTAAAAACAAATTGAAAGGAAAAACTCATGATCTATAGTGCGCGTGACGGAACGAAATAAAGAGGAAAAGATAGTCCCCGTGTTACAGCGAAAATCAGCAGCTTCGTCTCGTTTAATAAACCATCCCATTTTAGTTTTAAATGCATAAGCATTTCTATGCCTACCAAATGAGAAATTTGTCCGTCCGTCACGTAAGACGAATGCAATGACTCATAACCACGTAAGGCAGAGGATACAAGCGCTTAGCGAAGTGAAGCGAACAGCGCATACATTCATTCAGATCACCCATACAATACACAGAACAGCACACGTTTCAATAAAGAACAAGTGCAAAACAAGCATCCGAACCATGAATAAACATTGCATGCTCCCTCAGCAATTGTAGTGGTGGTTTTGTAATAGCTTAGCTGGACATCCAGGTTGATAAGGACCGATAATAGTTCGTAAGGGTCGGATCGTGTTCGATAAGGTTGATAACGACCGATGAGGGTTTATAAGGGTTTATGCTGGTCGAATCAAGTTTCATAACATTGATGATGACACCGGGCAGCGTGGGGATTAGCAAGCGGCACAATGCTTGTGCATACTTAGGCAACTCCCAGAGGAGTTTCTACGTGATTTCTTTTATCAGTTCGGAAGTATAGCTAAAATCATGCGTGCCTGTTCAGTGTACACAAATCTGGCACGTTATACGCGAAGGTAAGGTCGTGAAGGTTTGAGAAAGTGGAGCCGCAACCGCTGAACTACACCGGGTCAATTGTTGTAGGGCCTGCTGTGAGCCACACGATTGCTTAGCTGAGCAAATTGGTAATCTCTTGAGAATACTTCTCGGAGCCCCGCTTTGTCGGGAATATTTCCTCTCGTAAGGTGACTCTTACAATGTCCTCATAGCGCAACAAAACACTGGTCTAACGATCGTTCGGACATGACTAACCTGATTCCGGGCTTTTAAATGCAGTCGCACCAAATCGCTTGGAAATACGAAGGAAACATACATGCGTTTGTTTCTCCACAAACTCAGTCGTACTGTGGGGAAACAAGCTTCTAGTTTATGGCAGCGGTATTTCCCGTACACAGCTTTTTTTATTATTGTGAAAGCAGTTATATCTACACTCCAGGCGCATTTACGCCGACGTCATCCGCGTCGCCTTCGCTGTCGCCACGACGTTCGGTGTGAAGTCCGACTGCGATAACATCGCGGCCGGATGCCGTATGTTGCCGGTGCGCGTGGAAGCGTGCCAGATTCATCTGAGAAGCCTGGTGGCTCAATTTCGAAGGTTATGAAAAACGGCGCACAACAATGCCTCAAGCAAGCACGTATCGCTGTGTATTGTGTGTATTACACGGACAAACAGGTGCACGCAGAACATCAACTCACCACTCTCCCGTTGCACTAAATGCTGAAGAAATTAAACATTCACTGTTAAGATCACCGCGTACTATCGTCAGTCAAAGCAAACAGCAGAGAAAGCCTCGCTTATTCGGCTTACCACACTGAGTCGGATCCACATAATTTTATTGCGATTGCAAATATATGGACACTCCAGGCACATTTCCGCCGTCGTCGTCTACGTGATGTTTCGTATAATGTCCAAGTGCGATAACATCGTGGCTGCGCGCCGTATGGTATGGGTAAAGTGAAAGCGTGAGAGGGTGAGCAAAGAATGGTTGCTCAGTCTCGCGTGCGCAAGGGAGGAAGGCGGGGGAAAAAGCGCTCCGTCTTCCATCGCGCACAAGGCCGCAGGGAAAGTGGGGGACGTTTTACTCCCGTGGCGGCTATGTATGGCGCGGCTGAGCGCGGCCGCGCGGCCCCGATCTAGAAAGCGATCTGCGCTGGGTACAAAGTCTAGGCGGGCCGATGGCTGGGACCCTATAACGTAAAAACTATTCCGATCTGTTTTCCTTCTAATCACCGGATGTCCAATTTACGTAACCGCCAACGCAAGCATCGGGCGGTGACTCGCAGCGTTGTTTGAGAAGGCTATTGAAACGCTCTCCTATTTTATAGGAGGTCACTGCATGTTGTTTGTTTTCAAAAGGAATAGCATTCTTAACATATATTTCTTACCTGATTGGCTGACCAAGGGCGATGAGCACGCAGATGTGGAGGGGGTAACGTGGGGCCGGGCTAGCGCAGTGAAAGTAGATAACCTGATGACAAGGGTGTTGCCGGCGTCTGCGTTTGCCCTGCTTCTTCTTACTTAGCTTTCGGTGTCTGCTATAAAATCACGTCGGCGTGCAGCGGAAACGTAACAATGCAGCTAAAACGAATCTTCAGTGAAGAACATTTGACATAGCGATGTCGTTTTCGTGCGGAAAGGTCTGGACAACCATATAATGTCACGCAAAATTTTTAATATAGGCAAATAAATCCATTCTCCGCGGCAGCTCCGACTAGCCAGTGCCAGAGCGATCGGCGGGTACCCACCTTCTATTGATGTCGGAACGGGGCAGTGTCCGGCTACTAAAAGGAAAATTAGGTTTTGATCGGCGTAATAATGCATCTTTAATGCGTACAAGCCACCTTGACGCAGTGATTTTTCACGGTTTTTGGACGTCAGGTGACTGACAGGCGAAGTGGACGCAGCCCGAAAACTTTTGACCAATTGCGGATGGCTGATGGTAAAAGGCATAGAATCAAAAAATAATGTTTTTCTCTTGTTCGGTCTCACATGCATAATTAGTGTGCCACGTCATATAAGAGTGAGTAGCTCTCGCGGTTTTTAACAGCGGAGCTGTTTAAGCCGAGCTTTGGTCCGTAACCTGCGGACAGAAATTGTGGGCCGATCCTGGCGGTAGTGCAGAAAGGGTCCAAGCGCAATGACACATACCTCTGTGAACTGGCGAAGCTGAGCCTGGTTAAGTCTAGCTAAGCATGGTTGGGACTACTTAAGCTTAGTCTCATCGATAGACAATCGATAGTCAACCAGCAGCTAATCGATAATCGATAAATGATCAATAAATTCCGGAAAATGCTGGAAATGACTTGGTAGTGCTTAGCCTAGTCCAAAAGCCATGCCAAGCTAGGTGCCCATCAGCTCCGCTTTCTCTGTAGCATTGAGCCTCCCGTGAAAGCTACGCTAATATTTTTCCTTTACGTTGCGTGAAAGACAAGTGAAGTTGGGCAATCATGGAGGCCTGATTGCAAAAATAGAATAGAAGCAGTTTGGAATAGCTTTTCGTTAAAGTGCCCCTGATGCCTTCGTGTGCGGTGTATTCTCGGCGCAATTAGTTAGTGTTGAAGCTAGAAGTAGCACGATGGACAATTCGCTCGCTGTTGCTGTCACTCTCCCCCACGCCAGCGTTTTGACAGCGAGTGTCCGCGCTTATCGAGAGAGATGTGCTTGTTTGTGATTGCGCGCGCGTGACAACGTGCAGGTTAATTTAGTTAGTAAGCGAATGTTTACAGCCGTTTATGCAGCTGATAAAACGACTAACCTTAGTTTGTACAGCTGTCTAATAAATTTCTGTCGCAATCAGTGATTCGCCTGTCGGGCGAAATTGACCTTATTGTTAATATTATTGTAGTTAATATTATTATTACTTATTACGCTCAAGCCAGGGCGCAATACACATACAAGTTTCGAATACAGGCGCAGTTCTGTCTTCTTGTGACTGAGTGCCGATAATGTTTTTCGAGCAAATGGGGCACAGCGTGTCGTTTACAAAAGCAGCTTGGCGTCTGCCACTGCGGATACGGTGGCATAGACATGTTGTAAATCCGGTTTTCTATTGGATGGCGCATATCAGCACGCAGAAAGAGAATTTCGGGTGGTGGGTCGATTCCTGTTGGAAAATGGATATATTCTCTCGCGCAAGCCGTTGCTTTAAAAGTGAATCCAAAGTACAAGTGCCCAAAAAATGGTGGTATTAGGTAGTGTGCGCTCTTTCCCGTCTCATGTTGTTTCTTCCTGTTTGTTTTGGGCAGCGTCTCAATACATTAAGATAAGGTCACTGTCTCGTTCGACGGAAACACATAAACATTTTTGCAGTAGGTAGAGTCATCTGCGTTCGGCGTTCTTGGAAGTAGTCCCCTTCCGAGGTGATCAAAAAGCACAGTGCTACTTCATCTTTCTTTTCCTTTTATTAAACGTGCGACATTTAACGGTAGTGCGCGAAGGCGAGTATTACAAGCTTTTGCACTGTAGTCGTTTTTTATTGAAAGTTGCACACGTGGCTCCACTCTCGTGCGGCCGAGACGTGGACTGTCAGAGTATGGTCATTCATCGGACAATGACAGGGCTACACTTTCGTTTTCCTCGCCAAAAAACCGTCCCACCCCTCTAGTCGGTCAAATAACAGTCATAACCTTACCACAAACAAGACAAATTGGCTTTGTGCTTTTGAAAGCGGATAGTGAAAGTCTATCAACTCTTTGTCTTTGGATCTTAGCACTTGCTTTCTTTCAAGCCCATGCTGCCCTAGAAAAAAGTCGGTAGAATTTTTTTTTCTGGTTACAATAAGCATTCTCAATATGAAGTAGATAAAATTTTCGACAATATTCGTCTTCTCCCGCAGTGCGACGTGTGTGGCGGCGTTGTGTAGAGATTCGGGGACAAAAACGGTCAAATACGATATTGAGCAGCTGATTGCTGCACTCTCGTTAAATGCTAAACGCTTTTTGGGTGGCGACACCATTTACACACCCTTACGTTGTCATTTTCTTGGCACATGAAAAATTTGTGCTCTTCAAATGTATGTTCCACGGTGTAAGTGCTGCATTGTTTTGCTTCTTTTATTTAATGTACTAAGCTTGAAAATGCCGCTAGTCAGACATAATAGAGCACAGGGAAAAGGCCCAACTGCACGCGGCGTGGTCTATCCTTACAATAAATTCGCTAACGAGACAGATGATGAATCCAACTACAAAATGATATCTCGCACCAAAGGAATGTGGGAAAAACCACTAGGACACACTAAGTTCGACAATCTTTTTGTTAACAGGTGATTGAAGGGTGACGCAAGGCGACAACTGTTGCATATGATGGCGTGCATACGACTAGACCATCAATAGAATAACATGACTTTAGTGAACCAAGAACCAATATGCAGGTCATGCGGTAAAACTTTATTATAGGAACACATTTTCAGCATTGTTCGTACAACTCAACGCTTGAAGCCTGTGTATATTTGCGGCGGTACGTATATGTTTTATTGCTGCATGGCCCACTTTGGTTATTAGCCTGCGTAACACCGTGACTAAATTTCGCTTCATCGCACGCACACTTAAGCCTTCTTGAAAACAGAACCAGGACGATTCAGTCACTGGAACAGCCTTTGATTTATTATCACACAGTCCCATATTCGCTTGAGGAGGATTATAGCAGGGAGCATGTATACACGCATTAAAACTTTTTTCAAGGTAACATTATAAGAAGTGATACCCAAACCAAACAAGATCTAAAACAGAGTAACAAAGCGCCAGGGGCCGAATTCACAAAGCTTTCGATCGTAAGTGCTGCACCACGATTGGCTGACACCTGCTTCTGCGAACAGTTTTAGCGTGAGAACGTTTTTGTGAATCCGGCCCCAGTATGTAGCATACAGTAGTTACCATGAGCCTAAAAGAAAAAGATTTTGAAATTAAAGGCGTGTAAAATTGTTATACATTATCAGGAATTTGGGACATCGCCGAACAGCGCCTCTAGCGGCCACCTCTGAAAACATACGCGTTTTCTACGGGGGAGCGTCGTTTTTTTCCAAATAACTAATCATAGAAGCCATGTTTTAAAATATTCCCGTGGAAATAGGCTCTTGGCGCTTAGCCCGAAATAACATGCAAGTGGTACCATTACTTACGGCAGAAAACTCGTTCCAAATTGCGGGCGAAGTTTCAATTATGGGAGTCTATTGAAAGCCAAAATTTTGGAGGCTTTTTGGCCAGTAAAAAGCAATTTGCGATGAACCTATTGCATTGACTGACGTATTCCTGGGGATTTATCAACTTCAATGATTTATCAACTTCAATGAATCAGCTTTCAGCTAGTTGCAGCAGCAGCTCTTGAAATGACAAAGAAGTCGTTCCAAAATCGCAGTTTGCATAACAAGGTCGCGGAATTTATTGTGGTACATATATAAACATAGTTTTCGCCAACAGCAGCGCTTCGTAGCGGCAGCCGAGCGTGTTGAACGACCACAGATCAAGATCATTGATAACCACGATCGTGAGTTCGCTGGTTCGAAGCCAGCTGTGCCGCGCTTCTTCTTATCACATTGTCGCTGTTTAGTTTGGCAGTTTTCTACCCGATGGCATATTCCGAATTGCAGGACATTTGGTTACGGTTCTTGTTTAGTTTCTTAGAAATACTGTGCCAACGTCTTCCTAAAAAATAGCTGGCTGATTTCGAGAACATGCGAACGTGTTTCCAAACATCTTTTGCACTTTAGGTATATTGTATTTTGGAAAATAAACGCAGGTAACGTGTTTTGAAAGTACGTTTCTTTCTTAAGGTGAATATTTATGAAGACATTACTAAGAAATATTTTGCCTTTTCAGCTACGTCTTGGGAAAGGCGTGTTTTGTGCAACTCTTGTGCGGCTTGAAACGTGCCACAAAAATAAATAGCGCCCAGTGTGTGCAAAAGACACAGAAGTAGAAAAGTTGGCTGCAGCCCCAGACGTAGTATTTTTACAAAGGAATACAGTTGAAGCTATTTGACTGAGTGTACTTGCATTATATCAAAGCAGAATTTTTGCGTATACCTGACCTTCAGTGCAAATGAAGGATATCCGAATTATTGCACAAGCGTGTTTGCTTAGTACAAACCAGTACCTCGAAACATAAACATTCTACCCTCAATATGCAGCGCACGTGTCCTATCATTTGAACCATTTCCATATACCTACACAAAATTCCAGAAATACTAAGTCTTCATATCCTTTTACCACAACTTACGCAGAGAAGTATTGGAAATTATGCGAAAAGATTCTGGGAAATGTTAATGTAGCCTGTCGTGTAAAATAGAGAACGACTCCAATCACAGACCACACCCTTTTTGAATTATGCCCACAAAGTTGTGCAAGAAGACACTGTTTTCGGCTACAATTACCGAAGTTGCCATATAGCATTCTGCTGTTCTGTTCTTGACTAACTCTATTGCTGAATCAGGTCACAGCACCATGATATGATTACTGGTGCAATTCTTTAGTAATTATGTGCGAATATTCTCCTACCCTAAATTTAACATGTTTGAATAATTGAAGAAACATGAGGAAGGACCGTGACGGTTTGCAGAAATGTTCCTTTATTATAATCGTTTATGACCCATATCGGTACAGTCGTTTTGTCATGATCACGCCAGCGTGCACTGAGCATCATTTATCATTTTGTCTACTGCCTATAAATAAAATACAAAAGTGTCGTTCCTTGTGTGTGAGTAGCACAATGGCAGCTGAACCTTTCACATGGTCCTACTAAGCCAAACCTTCCCTTTTCTGCCATGGTGCCAAAGGACATGTCAATTTCACACTTGATTTTCGCCCTTTCAGTTTCCTAGAAAGCATAGGGAGGTACACAAGACGAACAGGAGAAATTTTGAAGTATTCCTGAGATTTGAGTAAAATTTCATAGGCAATGTTATTATCCTTTATTTGTTTACAAATTTATTACACCTCATTGGTGATATTAATGACGTACTACATAGTAGTTCAGTTCTTATACTTAATACATCATGTCTGAGATGGCTGTCCTGAAAATTAACCAGGTGTAAGCATTGCATGACATTGCTTGGAAGGCCATTCATTAAAAATGTGTGCAGAATAAAGAAAATACAGTTGTTCAGTGGCACAGTCACCGTCAAAAGTTTACGCGGCCGAGATTCTGCGAATAAGTTCATTTTCAACGCAGCTACGCCCACAGCCAGTAAAGTATGCAAAACTTTTGTTTACTCTAGACCAATATACGCTGTAAATCCGAATACCACGATGCGTGCCTAAGGCGTAGAAATATAAATATTTTTTCACCTTCCGGGGTACGAAACCTGTTGACGTTGACTATACGTTCTGAAGGCCAGGCTACTTTCTAGCTTATACATGATGACA
Organism: Dermacentor silvarum; assembly: GCF_013339745.2. NCBI lineage: Eukaryota > Metazoa > Arthropoda > Arachnida > Ixodida > Ixodidae > Dermacentor > Dermacentor silvarum. Next base: position 7,829,848 of record NC_051158.1, read on the forward strand.
AGCGCCGAGCTCTTGATGATGGAATATTAGAGCGTAGAATTGTAGAACTTGTGCAAGGTCAGGTGACTTCACGACGCAAACGTAGCGATAGAAGCTCATCAGGCTTTCGTTTATTAACACTGATGATAAATGAATAGTCAGAGTAAATTAATGTTACTGCCCGTTTCTAGACAGATTCGAGAGTAATGCATACGTTCTATATCACTGAAGGTTCCATGCTAATTCCATACAGGGCATTCATATTCTAATTTTGGCCTGTCTTACGCCTACCGAATCTTTAGCAATGAGAAGAGGTAGGCAATTGCTTCTTGGGATGTAGCCGAGGCCATGGTAGATGTGATTAGTAATGCGGTATATGTGAGTAGGCTGACGGGGATTATTACATGAAGTACGCCAACGTACCTAGGTTAAGTCACGGTGGAAATTACTGAGCCCTTTATTGTATATATGTTGAAGTCATGTGAGAGTGTCTCTGCTAAAAAGTTATAAGTTTAATATCACGACTGAATAGCCTTCTGTTAAGCTGTTGGTAAAAATACTGTGTACGAAGTTCGATTGTGGTTTAACTGCAACGTTATCAGCGTTTCCAAAACAAAGCGACTACAAGTCCATCTTTCTCGGGCGTTCATTTCACCTAGGGTACACTGCCTGACCCGTGACCTTATATTTTTAAATCTGCCCCGATGACGTTAGTTACGTTGCGGAAAAAAATAAATACCCTTTCTAAAGATGGAACCATCACAGCTTCCCGACAAAGCGCGG